>NC_053024.1:367827827-367980930 GCF_003073215.2 Triticum urartu
TACGGGTTCGAGAACAATGTAGACATGACCGAGACACGTCTCCGGTCAATAACCAATAGCGGGACCTGGATGCCCATATTGGCTCCTACATATTCTACGAAGATCTTTATCGGTCAGACCGCATAACAACATACGTTGTTCCCTTTGTCATCGGTATGTTACTTGCCCGAGATTCGATCGTCGGCATCCAATACCTAGTTCAATCTCGTTACCGGCAAGTCTCTTTACTCGTTCCGTAATACATCATATCACAACTAACATATTAGTTGTAATGCTTGCAAGGCTTATGTGATGTGCATTACCGAGAGGGCCCAGAGATACCTCTCCGACAATCGGAGTGACAAAAACTAATCTCGAAATACGCCAACCCAACATCTACCTTTGGAGACACCTGTAATACTCATTTATAATCACCCAGTTACGTTGTGACGTTTGGTAGCACCCAAAGTGTTCCTCCGGTAAACGGGAGTTGCATAATCTCATAGTCATAGGAACAGGTATAAGTCATGAAGAAAGCAATAGCAACATACTAAACGATCGAGTGCTAAGCCAAGGAAATGGGTCATGTCAATCAGATCATTCACTAATGATGTGACCCCGTTAATCAAATAACAACTCATTATTCATGGTCAGGAAACATAACCATCTTTGATTAACGAGCTAATCAAGTAGAGGCATACTAGTGACACTTTGTCTGTCTATGTATTCACACAAGTATTATGTTTCTGGTTAATACAATTCTAGCATGAATAATAAACATTTATCATGATATAAGGAAATAAATAATAACTTTATTATTGCCTCTAGGGCATATTTCCTTCAGTCTCCCACTTGCACTAGAGTCAATAATCTAGATTACACAGTAATGATTCTAACACCCATGGAGCCTTGGTGCTGATCATGTTTTGCTCATGGAAGAGGCTTAGTCAACGGGTCTGCAACATTCAGATCCGTATGTATCTTGCAAATCTCTATGTCTCCCACCTGGACTAGATCCCGGATGGAATTGAAGCGTCTCTTGATGTGCTTGGTCCTCTTGTGAAATCTGGATTCCTTTGCCAAGGCAATTGCACCAGTATTATCACAAAAGATTTTCATTGGACCCGATGCACTAGGTATGACACCTAGATCGGATATGAACTCCTTCATCCAGACTCCTTCATTCGCTGCTTCCGAAGAAGCTATGTACTCCGCTTCACATGTAGATCCCGCTACAACGCTTTGTTTAGAACTGCACCAACTAACAGCTCCACCGTTTAATGTAAACACGTATCCGGTTTGCGATTCAGAATCGTCCGGATCAATGTCAAAGCTTGCATCAACGTAACCTTTTACGATGAGCTCTTTGTCACCTCCATATACGAGAAACATATCCTTAGTCCTTTTCAGGTACTTCAGGATGTTCTTGACCGCTGTCCAGTGATCCACTCCTGGATTACTTTGGTACCTCCCTGCTAAACTTATAGCAAGGCACACATCAGGTCTGGTACACAGCATTGCATACATGATAGAGCCTATGGCTGAAGCATAAGGAACATCTTTCATATTCTCTCTATCTTCTGAGTGGTCGGGCATTGAGTCTTACTCAACTTCACACCTTGTAACACAGGCAAGAACCCTTTCTTCGCTTGATCCATTTTGAACTTCTTCAAAACCTTGTCAAGGTATGTGCTTTGTGAAAGTCCAATTAAGCGTCTTGATCTATCTCTATAGATCTTAATTCCTAATATGTAAGCAGCTTCACCGAGGTCTTTCATTGAAAAACTTTTATTCAAGTATCCCTTTATGCTATCCAGAAATTCTACATCATTTCCAATCAGCAATATGTCATCCACATATAATATCAGAAATGCTATAGAGCTCCCACTCACTTTCTTGTAAATACAGGCTCCTCCAAAAGTCTGTATAAAACCAAATGCTTTGATTACACTATCAAAACGTTTATTCCAACTCCGAGAGGCTTGCACCAGTCCATAAATGGATCGCTGGAGCTTGCACACTTTGTTAGCTCCCTTTGGATCAACAAAACCTTCCAGTTGCATCATATACAACTCTTCTTCCAGAAATCCATTCAGGAATGCAGTTTTGACATCCATCTGCCAAATTTCATAATCATAAAATGCGGCAACCGCTAACAAGATTCGAACAGACTTAAGCATCGCTACAGGTGAGAAAGTCTCATCATAGTCAATCCCTTGAACTTGCCGAAAACCTTTTGCAACAAGTCGAGCTCTGTAGACAGTAATATTACCGTCAGCGTCAGTCTTCTTCTTGAAGATCCATTTATTCTCAATTGCTTGCCGATCATCGGGCAAGTCAACCAAAGTCCATACTTTGTTCTCATACATGGATCCCATCTCAGATTTCATGGCTTCAAGCCACTTTGCGGAATCTGGGCTCACCATTGCTTCTTCATAGTTCGTATGTTCATCATGATCTAGTATCATGACTTCCAGAACAGGATTACCGTACCACTCTGGCGCGGATCTTACTCTGGTTGATCTACGAGGTTCAGTAGTATCTTGTTCTGAAGTTTCATGATCATTATCATTAGCTTCCTCACTAACTGGTGTAGGTGTCACAGAAACAGTTTTCTGTGATGTACTACTTTCCAATAAGGGAGCAGGTACAGTTACCTCGTCAAGTTCTACTTTCCTCCCACTCACTTCTTTCGAGAGAAACTCCTTCTCCAGAAAGTTTCCGAATTTAGCAACAAAAGTCTTGCCTTCGGATCTGTGATAGAAGGTGTATCCAATAGTCTCCTTTGGATATCCTATGAAGACACATTTCTCCGATTTGGGTTCGAGCTTATCAAGTTGAAGCTTTTTCACATAAGCATCGCAGCCCCAAACTTTCAGAAATGACAACTTTGGTTTCTTGCCAAACCACAGTTCATAAGGCGTCGTCTCAACGGATTTTGATGGTGCCCTATTTAACGTGAATGCGGCCGTCTCTAGAGCGTATCACCAAAACGATAGCGGTAAATCAGTAAGAGACATCATAGATCACACCATATCTAGTAAAGTACGATTACGACGTTCGGACACACCATTACGCTGTGGTGTTCCGGGTGGCGTGAGTTGCGAAACTATTCCACAATTTTTCAAATGTACACCAAACTCGTAACTCAAATATTCTCCTCCACGATCAGATCATAGAAACTTTATTTTCTTGTTACGATGATTTTCAACTTCACTCCGAAATTCTTTGAACTTTTCAAACGTTTCAGACTTATGTTTCATTAAGTAGATATACCCATATCTGCTTAAATCATCTGTGAAGGTGAGAAAATAACGATATCCGCCATGAGCCTCAATATTCATCGGACCACATACATCTGTATGTATGATTTCCAACAAATCTGTTGCTCTCTCCATAGTACCGGAGAACGGCGTTTTAGTCATCTTGCCCATGAGGCACGGTTCGCAAGTACCAAGTGATTCATAATCAAGTGGTTCCAAAAGTCCATCAGTATGGAGTTTCTTCATGCGCTTTACACCGATATGACCCAAACAGCAGTGCCACAAATAAGTTGCACTATCATTATCAACTCTGCATCTTTTGGCTTCAACATTATGAATATGTGTGTTACTACTATCGAGATTCAACAAGAATAGACCACTCTTCAAGGGTGCATGACCATAAAAGATATTACTCATATAAATAGAACAACCATTATTCTCTGATTTAAATGAATAACCGTCTCGCATCAAAAAAGATCCAGATATAATGTTCATGCTCAACGCTGTCACCAAATAACAATTATTTAGGTCTAATACTAATCCCGAAGGTAGATGTAGAGGTAGCGTGCCGACCGCGATCACATCAACTTTGAACCGTTTCCCACGCGCATCGTCACCTCGTCCTTAGCCAATCTTCGCTTAATCCGTAGTCCCTGTTTCGAGTTGCAAATATTAGCAACAGAACCAGTATCAAATACCCAGGTGCTACAGCGAGCATTAGTAAGGTACACATCAATAACATGTATATCACATATACCTTTGTTCACCTTGCCATCCTTCTTATCCGCCAAATACTTGGGGCAGTTCCGCTTCCAGTGACCAGTCTGCTTGCAGTAGAAGCACTCAGTTTCAGGCTTAGGTACAGACTTGGGTTTCTTCTCTTGAGCAGCAACTTGCTTGCCATTCTGCTTGAAGTTCCCCTTCTTCTTCCCTTTGCCCCTTTTCTTGAAACTAGTGGTCTTCTTAACCATCAACACTTGATGCTCCTTCTTGATTTCTACCTCCACAGCTTTCAGCATTGCGAAGAGCTCGGGAATAGTATTGTTCATCCCTTGCATATTATAGTTCATCACGAAGCTCTTGTAGCTTGGTGGTAGTGATTGGAGAATTCTGTCACTGACGCAATCATCTAGAAGATTAACTCCCAATTGAATCAAGTGATTATTATACCCCGACTTTTTGAGTATATGCTCACTGACAGAACTGTTCTCCTCCATCTTGCAGCTATAGAATTTATTGGAGACTTCATATCTCTCAATCCGGGCATTTGCTTGAAATATCAACTTCAACTCCTGAAACATCTCATATGCTCCATGATGTTCAAAACGTCGTTGAAGTCCCAATTCTAAGCCGTAAAGCATGGCACACTGAACTATCGAGTAGTCATCAGCTTTGCTCTGCCAGACGTTCATAACATCTGGTGTTGCTCCAGCAGCAGGCCTGGCACCCAGCGGTGCTTCCAGGACGTAATTTTTCTATGCAGCAATGAGGATAATCCTCAAGTTACGGACCCAGTCCGTGTAATTGCTACCATCATCTTTCAACTTTGCTTTCTCAAGGAACGCATTAAAATTCAACGGAACAACAGCACGAGCCATCTATCTACAATCAACATAAACAAACAAGATACTATCAGGGACTAAGTTCATGATAAATTTAAGTTCAATTAATCATATTACTTAAGAACTCCCACTTAGATAGACATCCCTCTAATCCTCTAAGTGATCACGTGATCCAAATCAACTAAACCATGTCCGATCATCACGTGAGATGGAGTAGTTTCATCGGTGAACATCATTATGTTGATCATATCTACTATATGATTCACGCTCGACCTTTCAGTCTCCGTGTTCCGAGGCCATATCTGTATATGCTTGGCTCGTCAAGTATAATCTGAGTATTCCGCGTGTGCAACTGTTTTGCACCCGTTGTATTTGAACGTAGAGCCTATCACACCCGATCATCACGTGGTGTCTCAGCACGAAGAACTTTCGCAACGGTGCGTACTCAGGGAGAACATTTCTTGATAATTTAGTGAGAGATCATCTTATAATGCTACCGTCAATCAAAGCAAGATAAGATGCGTAAAATATAAACATCACATGCAATCAATATAAGTGATATGATATGTCCATCATCATCTTGTGCCTGTGATCTCCATCTCCGAAGCACCGTCATGATCACCATCGTCACTGGCACGACACCTTGATCTCCATCGTAGCATCGTTGTCGTCTTGCCAATCTTATGCTTCCACGACTATCGCTACCGCTTAGTGATAAAGTAAAGCATTACATCGCGATTGCATTGCATACAATAAAGCGACAACCATATGGCTCCTGCCAGTTGCTGATAACTCGTTTACAAAACATGATCATCTCATACAATAAAATTTAGCATCATGCCTTGACCATATCACATCACAACATGCCCTGCAAAAACAAGTTAGATGTCCTCTACTTTGTTGTTGCAAGTTTTACGTGGCTGCTACGGGCTTAAGTAAGAACCAATCTCACCTACGCATCAAAACCACAACGATAGTTTGTCAATTTGACTCCGTTTTAACCTTCGCAAGGACCGGGCGTAGCCACACTCGATTCAACTAAAGTTGGAGAGACTGTCGCCCGCAAGCCACCTATGTGCAAAGCACGTCGGGAGAACCGGTCTCGCGTAAGCGTACGCGTAATGTCGGTCCGGATCGTCTCGTCCAACAATACCGCCGAACCAAAGTATGATATGCTGGTAGGTAGTATGACTTATATCTCCCACAACTCACTTGTGTTCTACTCGTGCATATAACATCAAACCATAAAACCTAGGCTCGGATGCCACTGTTGGGGAATGTAGTAATTTCAAAATTTTCCTACGCACACGCAAGATCATGGTGATGTATAGCAACGAGAGGGGAGAGTGTTATCTACGTACCCTCGTAGATCGCAACGGAAGCGTTGACGCAACGTAGAGGAAGTAGTCGTACGTCTTCCGATCCGACCGATCCAAGCACCGTTACTCTGGCACCTCCGAGTTCTTGGCACACGTACAACTCGATGACGCTCCCCGGGCTCCGATCCAGCAAAGCTTCGGGGATGAGTTTCGTCAGCACAACGGCGTGGTGACGATGATGATGTTCTACCGAAGCAGGGCTTCGCCTAAGCACTACAACGATATGACCGAGGTGGAATATGGTGGAAAGGGGCACCGCACACGGCTAAGGAACGATCACGAAGATCAACTTGTGTGTTCTAGGTTGCCCCCTTGCCTCCGTATATAAAGGATCCAAGGGGGGGTGCGGCCGGCCTAGAGGAGGCGCGTAGGAGGAGTCCTACTCCTACCGGGAGTAGGACTCCCCTCCCGTTCCTTGTCCAACTAGGAGAGGTGGAGGGAGAGAAGGAAAGGGGGGGCGCTGACCCTCCCTCCTTGTCCAATTTGGACTAGGGGGAGAGGGGGCATGCGGCCTGCCCTGGCAGCCCCTTCCTCTTCTCCACATTAGGCCCATAAGGCCCATTAACCCCCCGGGGGGTTCCGGTAACCCCCCGGTGCTCCGATTTTATCCGAAACTTCCCGGAACCGTTCCAGTGTCCGAATATAGTCGTCCAATATATCAATCTTTATGTCTCTATCATTTCAAGACTCCTCGTCATGTCCGTGATCACATCCGGGACTCCGAACTAACTTCGGTACATCAAAATGTATAAACTCATAATAACTGTCATCGTAACGTTAAGCGTGCGGACCCTACGGTTCGAGAACAATGTAGACATGACTGAGACAAATCTCCGGTCAATAACCAATAGCGGGACCTGGATGCCCATATTGGCTCCTACATATTCTACGAAGATCTTTATCGGTCAGACCGCATAACAACATACGTTGTTCCCTTTGTCATCGGTATGTTACTTGCCCGAGATTCGATCGTTGGTATCCAATACCTAGTTCAATCTCGTTACCGGCAAGTCTCTTTACTCGTTCCGTAATACATCATCTCACAACTAACTTATTAGTTGTAATGCTTGCAAGGCTTATGTGATGTGCATTACCGAGAGGGCCCAGAGATACCTCTCCGACAATCGGAGTGACAAAAACTAATCTCGAAATACGCCAACCCAACATGTACCTTTGGAGACACCTGTAGTACTTCTTTATAATCACCCAGTTATGTTGTGACATTTGGTAGAACCCAAAGTGTTCCTCCGGTAAACGGGAGTTGCATAATCTCATAGTTATAGGAACATGTATAAGTCATGAAGAAAGCAATAGCAGCATACTAAACGATCGGGTGCTAAGCTAATGAAATGGGTCATGTCAATCAGATCATTCACTTAATGATGTGATCCCATTAATCAAATAACAATTCCTTGTTTATGGTCATGAAACATAACCATCTTTGATTAACGAGCTAGTCAAGTAGAGGCATACTAGTGACACTTTGTTTGTCTATGTATTCACACATGTATTATGTTTCCGGTTAATACAATTCTAGCATTAATAATAAACATTTATCATGATATAAGGAAATAAATAATAACTTTATTATTGCCTCTAGGGCATATTTCCTTCATACCTCGCCTGGAGGACCGGACCACTCAAGGTCGGCGGGATGAAGACGACGTCTTCTCTCCGCTTCTTCTTCAGCCCCTTCACCGTCTTGCTTCCCTTGGCGGCGGCTTCCTTCGCCGCGGCCGACTGCTTTCCCTTCTCTGCGGGTTTCTTCCCCATTCCCATGGCAGCGATGCAGAAGGGGAAGGGATTCGGTGGGAAGGGCGGCGGCGAACAGAAGGGCGAGAGGAGGAACTTTCGTTTGGCTTGCGGAGGAAGAAGATGGGAGAATGGGGCAAGAGACAGATGAACCCTGTCGCTCCGCTGTTCCGTGCTCTTAAGGGGGAAGTGCGGAACAGGGGCGTGACGCTTCAGAAAGTTATCATTTTATCTTAACTGAAGCATTCCCACGATTCCACGACGTGCAGTAATTGCACAAAGTGGACGTTGGATTGACTAGTTGCCATGGCAAACCGGCATGCGTAGCCCTCTCCTACCATGTGTCCATGCACTTTTTGGGGCCTAACCCAACGTTCCACGCGACATGTGTGGCTCAGGCCCGGGGGATTATGTTGGGGAAAACAGATAGGGGTATATATTTTCCCCTGACTCGTGCACGGACAAGCCAAGGCATTGACAAGGTGCAAGAAACCAAGAACTTCGGAGGACCAACGTGCATATCAAGAGGACCAAGATCAAGCCAGAGAAACAAAGCACCACTAGGAGAAAAGGTCTCCCTTGCCGGGCAGGCGAGCTCGACAAGAACGGGGCCACCCCCAGAAGAAGATGTCCAAGGCGTCCCGGCAGGGCCTACCAAGGCTCGCGAAGGCAGAATCACCTCACCCAACCACTCCGTCATAACCCACATCGTCAATCAATGCAGTGACAAACTGCAAGGTCACTGAGTGGCAGCCATTCGCCACATGGCAGCCTCTTTCTACATGAGATGCCTACAGATGACACCCGTCCTGCGATGTGTCAAGCAAGCAGGCATGGTGCTGGCGAGATAGCCCAGCAAGGCTTGTCGGGTTCCCAATGATGTGACATTGAGGTGCACATTTAGGCCCATGGCAACAGTAGAGTAGGTTATATGGTTGGATAACTCACACCCCCATACGCGCATAGCCACTGCCACCGCTGCTGGGTAAGTGTACTACGCTCCACTACATGGATAGAGGATTTCCTCCTCCACGTTCACATTGCATGAGGAGATGACCTCGATGCCATCAACTATTTGCCGCTAAAGCTTAAACGCCCAGCTCGACACTGGTTGAACAACCTTCTCGAAGACTCTATAGGCTGCTGGGAAGAGCTCGAGGACGCTTTCCGAGCAAACTTTTAGGGCACCTATGTCCGGCCTCCGGATGCCGACGACCTAAATTGCATCACACAACAACCCAGAGAATCTGCCCGACAATTTTGGAACCGATTCCTGACCAAGAAGAACTAGATCGTCGACTATCCAGATGTCGAAGCCTTGTCTGCCTTCAAGCACAGTTTCAAGGACGAATGGCTCGTATGGTAGCTTCGCTAGGAAAAATCTAGAACTATGGCAGCCCTTACCTCCCTCATGATTTTTATCAAAGAGGGAGAAGGCAAGGTAATAGTCTCAAAGTGATTTTTATCAAATATCAGCCTATAGTTGAGCATCTTCTTCTTATTCTTAATAATAAAATCATGTGCTACCATACTCTTATAGTCTAGAAAAATAGGAGGCATCAACTTTCCCTCTTTCTCATAGTGCCTAATAGGTATGTTTAAGTGTGCAGCAAGGCGTGAGGCAAAGATGCCTCCTAAGACGGGACCCTTTGTACGGTTCAGATTTAACCGTTTAGCAACAATAGCACCTAAACTAAAAGTGGTATCATGAAACAAAGCATGGCGCAAAATAACAATATCAGGAGCACTAAGATTTCTACAGTCCCCGCGACCAATTAAGCATCTACTAGCAAATATTGCGAAGTAACGTAGAACAGGAAAATGCATGCTAGTAATCCTTGCATCGGGAACCTTCCTTGTTTCCCCTACAGCAATCATATTAATGAATCCTTCGACATCATTACGATGTGGTTCCTCTATGCCGCCCTCAAAGGGTATCCTACAAACCCGGCAAAAATCATATAGTGACATCTCCTTAACCTCATCATATAAATGAAATTCCACTGAAGGTAGCGATCTCCTAGCATGGAAATGAAAATTTTCCACAAAAATATTAGTGAGTAGGATATACTGTTCGCGCTAGTCACGGAGGAAGTCGACGAGGCCTGCATTCTCAGCCAAAAAGTCTTCATAAATACCGGTTGCTCTCAAGAACTCATCACAAGGCCATTCGCACGGCCGAACCTTTGCAGTACGAGGGAGATTATATTTGGGCTTCTTAATCTCTTCACTTTACTTATCCTTCGAGCTTCGGCTCAAAGAGCCCCTCAAAAATCTCTTCATCTTTTCCTGAAAATTTCTGAAAAATTTTAGTAACTCGGAATAAAAGTGAACCAAACTCAACAAAATTGATAGCAACTACTCCTACAAGTGCCTAGAGGCTATATCATGCATTAAAACTACTTTTGACCACATAAATTTGACATGCAAGCTCAAGAACAGGGTCACCTAAGCAGCAAAAATTTGCAATAAATAAAGCAGTAGAACAAAAACTAATTGGACCATTGGAGGAGTCACATACCGAAGAACAATCCCCCAAAGCAGTTTTGTGAATGGAGCTTTGAGCAAGGAGATCAAAAATGGCAGCAAGATGAGCTAGAACTCGGGTTTGAGCTAGTCGATGATTTTTTTAGGAAGAAGACAAAGTGTGTGGGTGCAAGAATAAGTGGAGGGGCCCACGTGGTGTCCACGAGGCAGGGAGCGCGCCTAGGGGGGTAGGGCGCGCCCTCCACCCTCGTGGGCACATGGTGAGGCCCCCTGGTGTGTTCTCAGTGCCAATAATTCTTAAATATTCTGGAAAAAATCATATTTCATTTTCAGGACATTTGGAGAACTTTTATTTTCGGGGTATTTTTTATTGCAAGGATAATTCAGAAAACAGACAGAAAATACTATTTTTACTTTATTTAATCTAAATAACAAAAAGTAAAAAGAGGGTACAGAGAGTTGTGCTTTCTAACTTCATCCATCTCATGCTTATCAAAAGCAATCCACTAACAAGGTTGATCAAGTCTTGTTAACAAACTCATTCTGAATCACATGAAACTGGAGAAATTTCGAATAACACTAGGTTACCTCAACGGGGAAATGGACATCCCCAACAATAAGAATATCATATTTCTTCTTAGCAGTAGGAAGAGGAAATTCAAAACCTCCAATAGTAATTTTTGGAATTTTTCCAATAGAATTGATACTGTGGACTTGAGGTTGTTTCCTGAGAAAGTGTATCGTATGCTTATTACCATTAACATGAAAAGTGACATTGCCTTTGTTGCAATCAATAACAGCCCCCCTGCAGTATTCAAAAAGGGTCTACTAAGGATAATCGACATACTATCATCCTCAGGGATATCAAGAATAACAAAGTTCGTTAAAATAGTAATGTTTGCAACCACAACAGGCACATCCTCACAAATACCGACAGGTATAGCAGTTGATTTATCAGCCATTTGCAAAGATATTTCAGTAGTTGTCAACTTATTCAAATCAAGTCTATGATATAAAGAGAGAGGCATAACACTAACACCGGCTCTAAGATCACATAAAGCAGTTTTAACATAGTTTCTTTTAATGGAGCATGGTATAGTTGGTACTCCTGGATCTCCAAGTTTTTTAGGTATTCCACCTTAAAAAGTGTAATTAGAAAGCATGGTGGAAATTTCAGATTCCGATATCTTTCTTTTATTTGTAACAATATCCTTCATGTACTTAGCATAAGGATTCATTTTAAGCATATCAGTCAAACGCATACGCGAAAAGATAGGTCTAATCATTTCAGCAAAGCGCTCAAAATCCTCAACATCCTTTTTCTTGGATGGTTAGGGAGGAAAAGGCATGGGTTTCTGAACCCATGGTTCTCTTTCTTTACCGTGCTTTCTAGCAACAAAGTCTCTCCTATCATAACGTTGATTTTTTGATTGTGGGTTATCAAGATCAATAGTAGGTTCAATCTCTACATCATTGTCATTGCTAGGTTGAGCATCAACATGAACATCGTCATTAACATTATCACTAGGTTCATGTTCATTACCAGATTGTGTTTCAGCATCAGAAATAGAAATATCATTGGGATTCTCAAGTGTGTCAACAACGGGTTCATTAGAAGCGTGCAAAGTCCTATCATTTTTCTTTTTCTTCTTCTTAGAAGAACTAGGTGCATAAACATTAGTTCTCTGAGAATTTTGCTCAATTCTCTTAGGGTGGCCCTCAGGATACAAAGGTTCGTGAGTCATTTTACCCCCTCTAGTCACAACTCTAACAGCATTATCATTTTTATTATTATTTAATTCATTGAGCAAATCATTCTGAGCTTTAAGTACTTGCTCTACTTGAGTGGTAACCATAGAAGCATGTTTACTAATAAGTTTAAGTTCACCTTTAACTCTAGAAATATAGTCACTCAAGTGTTCAATCATATAAGCATTACGTTTCAATTGTCTACCAACATAAGCATTGAAGTTTTCTTGTTTAACAATAAAATTATCAAACTCTTCCAAGCATTGGCTAGCAGACTTATTATGAGGAATATCACCTTCATCAAATCCATAGAGAGAATTTAGCTTTACTACCTGTGTCGGGTTATCAAGACCATGTATTTCTTCAATAGGTGGTAAATTCTTAACATCTTCAGCTTAATACCTTTTTCTTTCATAGATTTCTTTGCCTCTTGCATATCTTCATGACTGAGAAATAGAATACCCCTTTTCTTCGGAATTGGCTTAGGAGTTGGTTCAGGAAGTGTCCAATCATTTTCATTACTCAACATATTATTCAATAAAAATTCAGCTTGATCAACAGTTATTTCCCTGAAAACACAACTAGCACAACTATCCAGGTGGTCTTTGGAAGCATCGGTTAGTCCATTATAAAAGATATCAAGTATTTCATTTTTCTTGAGAGGATGATCAGGCAAAGCATTAAGTAATTGGAGAAGCCTCCCCCAAGCTTGTGGGAGACTCTCTTCTTCAATTTGCACAAAATTATATATTTCCCTTAAGGCTGCTTGTTTCTTATGAGCGGGGAAATATTTAGCAGAGAAGTAATAAATCATATCATGGGGACTACGCACACAACTAGGATCAAGAGAATTAAACCATGTTTTAGCATCACCGTTTAATGAGAACGGGAACAACTTAAGGATAAAGTAATAGCGAATTTTCTCATCATTAGTGAATAGGGTGGCTATATCATTTAATTTAGTAAGATGTGCCTCAATAGTTTCAGATTTATAGCCATAAAAAGGATCAGATTCAACCAAAGTAATTAACTCAGGATTGACAGAGGAATCATAATCCTTATCATAAATAAACATAGGTGAAGTAGCAAAAGCAGGGTCATATTTCATTCTAGCATTCAAAGACTTTTCTTTCAGCTTAATTAATAATTTCTTAAGATCATATCTATCATTGCAAGCTAAAAAGTCTCTAGCATTTTCTTCATCCATAACATAACCCTCAGGCACAACATGCAATTCATTTCTAGGGGGACAATCTTCATCGTCACTTTCATCAATATTATCAGTTTCAATAATTTCATTCTCTCTAACCCTAGCATGTTGTTCATCAAGAAATTCACGTAGTGGCACAGTATTATCAAGCATAGAAGTAGTTTCATCATAAGTATCATGCATAGAAGAAGTGGCATCATCAATAACATGCGACATATCAGAATTAATAGCAGGTGTAGGTGTCGCAAGTTTACTCAAAACAAAAGGTGAATCAAGTGCAGAGCTAGATGGCAGTACCTTACCTCCCCTCGTAGTTGAGGGAAAAATCTTGGTTCTTTTATCTTTCAAGTTCTTCATAGTGATCACCAGATATAAATCCCATGTGACTCAAAGAATAGAGATATGCTCCCCGGCAACGGCACCAGAAAATAGTCTTGATAACCCACAAGTATAGGGGATCACAACAGTTTTCGAGGGTAGAGTATTCAACCCAAATCTATTGATTCGACACAAGGGGAGCCAAAGAATATTCTCAAGTATTAGCAGCTGAGTTGTCAATTCAACCACACTTGGAAACTTAATATCTGCAGCAAAGTGTTTAGTAGCAAAGTAATATGATAGTAGTGATAACGGTGGCAAAAGTAACGGTATTGGTTTTGTAGTGATTGTAACAGTAGCAACGGAAAAGTAAATAAGCGAAGATCAATATATGAAAAGCTCGTAGGCAATGGATTTGTGTTGGATAATTATGTCGGATGCGATTCCTCATGCTATAGTTATAACATAGGGTGACACAGAACTAGCTCCAGTTCATCAATGTAATGTAGGCATGTATTCCGAATATAGTCATATGTGCTTATGGAAAAGAACTTGCATGACATCTTTTGTCCTGCCCTCCCGTGGTAGCGGGGTCCTATTAGAAACTAAGGGATATTAAGGCCTCCTTTTAATACAGTACCAGACCAAAGCATTAACACTTAGTGAATACATGAACTCCTCAAACTACGGTCATCACCGGTAAGTATCCCAATTATTGTCACTTTGGGGTTAACGGATCATAACACATAATAGGTGACTATAGACTTGCAAGATAGGATCAAGAACTCACATATATTCATGAAAACATAATAGGTTCAGATCTGAAATCATGGCATTCGGGCCCCACTGACAAGCATTAAGCATAGCAAAGTCATAGCAACATCAATCTCAGAACATAGTGGATACTAGGGATCAAACCCTAACAAAACTAACTCGATTACATGATAAATCTCATCCAACCCATCACCGTCTAGCAAGCCTACGATGGAGTTACTCACGCACGGCGGTGAGCATCATGAAATTGGAGATGGAGGAAGGTTGATGATGACAATGGCGAGGGATTCCTCTCTCCGGAGCGCCGAACGAACTCCAGATCATCCCTCCCGAGAGAGATTAGGGCTTGGCAGCGGCTCTGTATCGTAAAACACGATGAATCCTTCTCCCTAGTTTTTTTCTCCCCGAACGTGAATATATAGAGTTGGAGTTGAGGTCGGTGGAGCACTAGGGGGCCCACGAGGCAGGGGGCGCGCCCAGGGGGTAGGCGTGCCCCCCACCCTTGTGCACAGGGTGTGGGCCCCTGGCCTTGATTCTTTCGCTAGTATTTTTTATGTATTCCAAAAATATTCTCCGTTGATTTTCAGGTCATTCCGAGAACTTTTATTTCTGCACAGAAATAACACCAAGGCAATTTTGCTGAAAACAGCGTCAGTCCGGGTTAGTTCCATTCAAATCATGCAAGTTAGTGTACAAAACAAGGGCAAAAGTGTTTGGAAAAGTAGATATGATGGAGACGTATCAATCGTCAGCACAACTTCGCACTTAAAATACCATGGGCAGACGTGAGGCATACATTAATAAATCCGAAGCGCATGTTCGTTTAAACCGAACTTTGGGATTACCTCATCTTTGGATGACCCGGGGACCAATTCCAGATACCCCAAGCATAAAGCTTCATCGGCAGGGTCCTCGCCCATCAAGGTCTCATCGAAGGTCCCAACCCCCAGCTATCGAAAGCAAATGCACAGACGTGCAGCAGGGCACAGTGAAGGCCCCAACTTATGCATGCAGGACCTGCGTCAACCTTTACTCTGTAAACTTTCTTTTTATTTTTCTCTTACAAGTACTTCCTTCGCAGTTTGAATTGTACGATTAGACGTCCTGAGCCTACGAGAAATAATAAAAATATACTTTATGGTGTTTGGATATCCGCATTCTTGCGATTTGTCTATTCGCTTTCCGATTCTCCTCTCGCTCTTCGAACAACTCGGCATGAAAACACGATCGATTATATAAACCCGAGCCAGATTTCTCGGTCAGCTCGACACACCAAGTCCGACACCGCTTACCGCTGAGTGTCAGGTGTCCCGGATATTGCACTATAAGCATCAAGTTTCGAATCATTCCTTAGGTCAATAGTTGGGTTGCCCGGGTCCAGTGCTTGCCCCTTATGTTCCGCACGTTTGGCTAAGAGGGCGAAGGGAGAACCCCTACGATTGTACTTCTAGCTCGCCCAGTCAAGTACCTAAGGAGGAGAAAGCTTAAAACTGACCATCAAGGTAAGCGCGAACTGATCTGCGATCCGGCGACGAGGTTCGACTCCTAAAATCGTTGGTGATTTCACCATGTTACACGAAGGGTTTGTCTTAACACAAACCAAGTGATCGGAAAGGATAAGCACTCAGCCCGAAGTACATCACAATACACCAGGGGCTAGTCCTTAGTCCGCACTGTCAAACCAAGTGAAAGCAGTAAAACCGAATAGACTGATTGCCTAGTTTTGCTCAAGCGCTACCGCCTTCGGGTACCAAGGCGTTGGCTAAGGGTAATGGTGTGGAGACGAAAACACCCCTTGCGACATTCACCTGGGGGCCAAAGCCGACGACTGGTAGCTTTTAGATTGAACATACGGCCGAATAAGAGTCAAAATTAAAAACTATGACAATATAAAACAAGTCCGGAGGATGCATTATAAAGCACAAGGTCCACTTGGTACAGAATTAAAACAATCAATGATATATTACATCTTTGTACACTGGCCCTCGATCGCCCGCTCCCTATTCATCACTTGTGCAAGATACTGCTCAGGGAGGCGATGCTCCTTTCCCTTGGGCTAGGGACCAATGGCCATGTCCATTGGGTTAATCCTTAGCCAATGTACCATGGTCTTCGCAAATGCAAGCCTAGCCCCTTCAAGGCACATTAAGCACTTCACGACATCAATCTAAGGTGGGGCCTCCTGCAATTTCTTTATAAGTCGAAGTAGTTTCTGGAATGGGCTCAGCAGGACACAGACTGATGCAGAGGTCCTTTATGGCTAGCTCAGACATTCGATGCATCTCCATCAGTTGCTTCTACTGATCACTAAGGAGGGGTGAGGGAGTCCTGGATTAAGGGGTCCTCGGGCGTCCGGCCTGTTAGCCATGGGCCGGACTGATGGGCTGTGAAGACACGAAGACCGAAGACTGCACCAGTGTCCGGATGGGACTCTCCTTGGCATGGAAGGCAAGCTTGGTGGCCGAATACGTAGATTCCTTCCATTGTAACCGACCTTGTGTAACCCTAGATCCCTCATGTGTCTATATAAACTGGAGGGCTAGGTCCGTAGATAGGCCGAATACTCATTACCATAGTCATACAGATTAGACTTCTAGGGTTTAGCCATTACGATCTTGTGGTAGATCAACTCTTGTAATACTCATATCCACCAAGATCAATCAAGCAGGAAGTAGGGTATTACCTCCATAGAGAGGGCCCGAACCTGGGTAAACATCGTGTCCCCTGTCTCCTGTTACCATCGACCTTAGACGCACAGTTCGGGACCCCCTACCCGAGATCCGCCGGTTTTGACACCGATAAGGGGGATGCTCGGAATCCAGAAACTGTGACCAGAAGAGCCGCTAGGTGGAGTCCTGCTCAAGGGTGTCATAGTGCCTCGCGGTGGCTGCCACATTCTTAATAAGTTAGGAGAATACGCTTGCGACCAGACCCGCGTCAGCAGGGCGAACCTGTTGCCTCCGAACACACTCTGTAGTAAATATTTCTTACCATTTGCAATTTGCGTGATGATACATACATATTGCATGATGCTTTTATATTGATATTTATTGCATTATGGGCTATTATTACACATTATATCAAATACCTATGCCTTTTATTTCTTATTGTATAAGGTTTCCATAAAGAGGGAGAATGCCGGTGATACGTCTCCAATGTATCTATAATTTTTGATTGTTCCATGCTATTATATTATCTGTTTTGGATGTTTAATGGGCTTTAATATGCTCTTTTATATTGTTTTTGGGACTAACCTATTAACCGGAGGCCCAGTGCCAGTTTTTGTTTTTTTGCCTATTTCAGTGTTTCGCAGAAAAGGAATATCAAACGGAATCCAATCGAAACGAAACCTTCGCGAGGATCTTTCTTGGAACAAACGTTATCCAAGGGACTTGGAGTGGAAGTCAGAGACGCAACGAGGCGGCCACGAGGCAGGAGGGCGCGCCCAGGGGGTAGGCGCACCCCACCCTCATGGGCCCCTCGTAGCTCCACCGACGTACTCCTTTCGCCTAGATATACTCTTATACCCTAAAAACATCCAGGAGGGCCACGAAACCACTTTTCCACTGCCGCAACCTTCTGTACCCATGAGATCCCATCTGGGAACCTTTTCCAGTGATCTGCCAGAGGGGGAATCGATCACGGAGGGCTTCTACATCAACACCATAGCCTCTCTAATGATGTGTGAGTAGTTTACCATAGACCTTCTCTCGGAGTAATGGGCCACGGGTAGGCCAACCCGAGTCCCATAACCTTTCAAGACATCGGGGCAGGCTGCGTCCCTCAAGACCCCAGGGCGAAGAGCCGCCTCCTGAGGAGTCGACGGCAGGGCGGCCGACTGCCCGCTCACGGCCGAGTCCCAGGGACGACTTCCAGAGAAGCCGGCTTTGGGGAGTCGGCCGACGACTCCAACAAACCCATGACCTCGCCGAAGGGGATGGGGCAGGGGCATGGCTACAGTGAAGCCCACTCCCGCCCCTTACCAAGGGCGGGCATGGCCACATCACGTCAAACTCGGGAAGATCTCCGTGCGGCGTGGCACTGTTGCCCTGCCGGCCCTGACGTCAGCACCACAGTACCGAGTCCTGCGCCCACGACAGCTTGTCTGAACGGCCCGGAAGCAGCAGGTCCCACCAGTCAGTGAGACCCTAGGAGACGGCGAGAGGACCGCCAGTCGGATCCGTCAGGAGTCAGCCCGGGGAGTCGGCCGAGCCCTCCCCTGGGCCCCATGCACCATTAATCAAGATGTGATGGGGAGTGGCAATAGTGATCGCCCGCCAGGCGGCTGGACTGTTGTCACGACCCCATGACCAAGCCCGCGTCATCAGAAGCACGGCTACAGTAATCAGCAGCCGGCAAGACCCGCCCACGGCGGACGCGGCCTGTCGGCTCCGTACCAGACCAGTCGGCGGGGCCTACCAATTGGCGGGCCCCAGCAGTCGGCGGAGAAATCGGAGGCCAGAGGCACTGACGGCTGGGCCCGTGCCCAGTCTAATTACCAGTGTACCCCTGGGGGGTAGGCCTATATAAACTCCCCAGGGCACCCATGCAAAGGGTTGGAACCCAGTAGCTCTAGACCATACCAGATAGAAGGAGAGAGCTAGCCTTGCCCTCTCCTACCTCTAAGAAACAGCTCAAGGAGCAACCGTGTAAACACTTGGCCATAGTGATCATGCGGAGACCCCGCAGAGCAGCAGTAGGGGTATTATCTCCATGGAGAGCCCTGAAGCTGGGTAAGATTCGTCGGCGTGCATGTCTTTGCCTCATCCCGTTTCCAGGCACCGGCGAAGTTCTACTCGGCCCCACCATGATAAGCCATCCGTTGGCATATGTTGCACCAAACCCCCAACATTTGGCGCCCACCGTGGGGCCTGGTGCACCGCCGTCCGGAGATCTGTTCTGGACGGGAACCCTTTTCCTCCCTGGCGAGCGCAGCCAGCCAGGCACGCCAGATGAAGTTTGCATCGACGCACTACGCGGCGTTGAGATCGCCTGCGCAGCCAGCTCCTTGGCCAAACTTGTCGGCGAGGTCCGCCTCTCCGACGAACCTGCGTCCGATGCAGGCACGGGCGGCCCCGAGAACCTCCTCGCGGGCCTCCTCGATCAACTCCACGTTTCCAGCGGGCCTGCCATAGACATGGAGTCCATAGGCTCCACCGACCCGATGCTGGTCGACTTCGACACCGCGTCGCTCGA
Source organism: Triticum urartu (assembly GCF_003073215.2). NCBI lineage: Eukaryota > Viridiplantae > Streptophyta > Magnoliopsida > Poales > Poaceae > Triticum > Triticum urartu. The sequence goes on from NC_053024.1 coordinate 367,847,497, forward strand.
CGCGTTCGCCACCAACGTGGTGGTCTACGACGAACCTCTCCCCCACGCAAAGAGCGACGGAAGCACCGTCACTGAGGTGCTAGTCATCAGTCATGACGAGTTCCCTGGCGGAGGAGCGCCCGACTCACTCGGCACGGCGCTGCAAGACCTAACTGCGCCCATTCCGGAAGATGCTGACGTAGAGACGTTAGAAGCGCGCCGCCTTCGGCTCGTTGAAGGCGCTAAGAAGCTGGCCAGCATGAGCCACTTGTCAGAAGCTTCCCAGCGGGAGATGGATCACGCCATTGGCAGCTCGCCGGCCCCGGCAGGGCCCAGCCGCCTTGGCACGGTCCAGCAGCACGGCGTAGCCATCGCCAGCCTGTTTGGGGCTAGCCGCCCCGTGTACGCTACACCAGCGGAGAACATCCGAGCCGCCCAGGCAGCGGCGGATGAGCTGGACAATTTCGAGGGCGAAGAACGCCGCCTCATGATGGAGCGAGTCCAGCGGCTCCTTGACGTGGCCGCCGCGCAGAACGAGGCCGGCTGCCGCACGGAAGCGCCGCAGCGGCCAAACGATGACCCGCACCGAGATCAAGGCGCGACGTCTCGGACGCCGACTGGCGGCGCCCGAGGAAGAAAGGACAAGGAGCCGGCTGTCAGCCACAGTCGAACTCGCATTACCATAGAGCGCGACCGAGATGGCCGCCCGAGAGTAGTGGAACGACGGGACGACTGTCCGCCTCCCCCTCCCCGTAAGGAGAGGCGAGTCTCCCCGCTGCCTGTTGACCATCCGACTCTCAGTGACCGCCTTGCCCGCCGAGATGGAGTTGAAGAGAATGACGCCCGCCACCGGATCGACCGACTTCACCGGTCCCTGGCGCTGGAAGAAGAAGACGAGCTCGGTCCGCCTTGTTTCGGGCCCCGCATTCGGGACGAGCCCTTTCCCAGAGGGTTCACGCTACCAAGAGACACGCCCAAGTATACCGGCTCCATGAAGCCGGAAGACTGGCTAGTCGACTACTCCACGGCTGTCAGCATAGCAAATGGCAACAAGCGTGTCGCCGTAAAGTACGTTCCGCTCATGCTCCAGGGCACGGCCCGGACATGGCTGAACAGCCTAAAGCCCCGCAGCATCAAAAGCTGGGTCGACTTCACCGAAGCGTTCGTCCGCAAATTGACCAGCATGTACAAGCGTCCTCCCAAGCCTCGTCAGCTCTCCTTGTGCGTGCAAGGTCCTGACGAGTCGACTCGCGACTACCTCACGCGTTGGGCTGAGCTCCGGAACTCCTGTGAGGGCATGCACGAGGTGCAGGCCATCGAGTACTTCACAGCCGGGTGCCGAGAAGGCACCCTCCTCAAGCACAAGCTCCTCTGCGACGAGCCAGAAACCCTCGACGAGCTGCTGATCATAGCGGACAAGTACGCCACGGCCGACTCCTCCATGAAGGCGGAAATTCAAATCAGCACAACTGGCAAAGTGGCTCCTCAAGCTCCAAGAACTCCGGCGGCAGATACCGGCCGGCGACAACAGCAGGGCGACAACAAGCGTAAGGCCCCGCAGTCGGCTTCCAGCAGCCGATAGGTCGCGACCGTTGAAGCCCAGCAGCCAGAAGAGCAGCCTCCGTCCGAGCGACAGAAAGGTGGCAAGCCTAACTGGTTGCCGGCCTTCTCCTATGAGCAGACCTTGGATGGACCTTGCAAGTTCCACAGCGGCGCAAAGCGGTCGAATCACAGCACCCGGAAGTGCCACTGGCTCACCAGGATCGCCAAGGGAGACAGCCTCCTGCCACCCCCGCCTACTGGGCAGCCGCCTCCGCCTCTGCCCCAGCAGCCGGCAGTCAGGCCAGTCGGCGCATTACAAGACGAATACCCTGAAGAACACGGAGCCTACATGGTGTTCACTAGTATGGCTGATGATCGACGCAGCAGGCGGCTGCAGTGACAAGAGGTGAACACAGTAGCCTCAGAAACGCCAGAGTTCATGCACTGGTCTGAGAAGCCCATCAGCTGGAGTAGGGCTGACCACCCAGAAGTGATGCCGAGTCCGGGCTCCTACACCTTGGTCCTGGACGCCACCTTTGCTACGGACAAACGGGCCGCGCGTTTCTCGCGAGTTCTGATAGACGGGGGCAACAACATCAATATCCTGTACAAGGATACCATGGAGAAGTTAGGAATCAAGCAAAGACAGCTTCAGAGCAGCCGGACAGTGTTCCACGACATTGTACCTGGGCTTTCCTGCTCGCCGATCGGCAAGATCCTGATGGACGTCCTCTTTGGGGACAAAGATCACTTCAGAAGAGAGTCTGTTTGGTTTGAGGTGGTGGACCTTGAGAGCCCATACCATGCGCTACTTGGCCGACCCGCCTTGGCCAAGTTCATGGCGGTCCCCCACTACGCTTACCTCAAGATGAAGATGCCCAGTTCCAGGGGAATTCTGACTGTGGCAGGCGACTACCGGAAGTCGTCTGCTTGCGCAGCTGAGAGCAGTCGGCTGGCCGAGTCCCTGGTAATCGCGGCTGAGAAGCGGCTCCTTGAGCGAGTTGTGGCGATGGCCGACAAGCAGCCTGAGGTATCGCCCAGCCCAAAAGAGTCGGAGGCTGAGGGTTTGTTCAAGCCGGCCAAAGAGATAAAGAAGATACCCTTGGATCCGGAGCACCCAGAGAGGTACACTGTCGTAGGTGCAAACCTCGACAGCAAATAGGAAGGCGAGCTTGTCGATTTCCTCCGTGAGAATCGTGACATCTTCGCATGATCCCCCAAGGACATGCCAGGTGTACCGACGGATTTCACCGAGCACAAGTTACATGTCCGATCTGATGCAAAGCCGGTCAGGCAGCCCCTGCGCCGCTTATCAGAAGAGAAGAGAAGAGTTGTCGGAGAAGAGATAGCCCGACTCCTAGCAGCCAACTTCATTATGGAAATTTTCTTTCTGGAGTGGCTGGCAAATCCGGTCCTGGTACTAAAGAAGAACAAGCAGTGGCGAATGTGTATTGACTACACGATCCTCAACAAGGCCTGCCCCAAGGACCCATTTGCTCTACCAAGAATCGATCAGGTGATAGACTCCATAGCCGGATGCGAGCTGTTGAGTTTCTTGGATGCATACTCAGGATATCACCAGATCAAGCTGAACCGGGCTGACAGATTGAAGACCGCCTTCATCACGCCGTTTGGAGCATTCTGCTACCTCACCATGACGTTCGGCTTGAGGAATGTTGGCGCCACCTTTCAGCGTTGCATGCAGAAGTGTCTCCTCAAGCAGCTCGGTAGGAACGCCCACGTCTACGTAGACGACGTAGTGGTGAAAACGGAAAAGCATGGAACACTGCTGGAAGACCTCGGAACACTGCTGGAAGACCTCAAGGAGACCTTTGAGAACCTGCGCCGGTTCCAGATCAAGCTCAACCCCGAGAAGTGTGTCTTCGGAGTACCAGCCGGCCAGCTGCTAGGTTTCCTGGTCTCTGAACGCGGCATAGAATGCAACCCAGTAAAAATCAAGGCCATCGAGAGAATGGAGGTACCCAGCCGACTGCTGGATGTGCAGAAGTTCACCGTCTGCTTGGCGTCCATCAGCCGATTTATCAGTCAGCTGGGCGAGAAAGCTCTCCCCTTATACCAACTCATGAAGAAGACCACTTTTTTCGAGTGGAACCATAAGGCAGACGAAGCTTTTCACCAGTTGAAGAAGATGCTGACTACTCCACCCGTCCTGGCGGCTCCGACTCCCAAGGAACCCATGCTCTTGTACATCGCCGCCACCAGCCGAGTAGTCAGCACAGTCATTGTAGTAGAGCGCAAGGAGGAAGGCAAGGCGCTACCTGTCCAGAGACCAGTATATTACCTGAGCGAGGTACTGTCGACCTCCAAGCAGAACTACCCCCACTACCAGAAGATGTGCTATGGCGTGCACTTTGCTGCCAAGAAATTGAAGCCTTACTTCCAAGAGCATCCAATCACAGTGGTCTGCACGGCTCCACTGGCCGAGATCATCGGTAGCCGAGATGCCTCTGGTCGAGTGGCCAAGTGGGCCATAGAGCTGGCTCCTTACACCATCTACTACCAACCCCGCACCGCTATCAAATCACAAGCACTGGCCGACTTCCTCGTCGACTGGGCCAAGACCCAGTACCTGCCTCCAGCGCCTGACTCCACCCATTGGCGGATGCACTTCGACGGGCTCCAAGATGCGCACCGGCTTGGGAGCCGACGTCGTCCTTACCTCTCCCAAAGGCGACAAGCTCAAATATGCACTACAAATCCATTTTGCCGCCTCCAACAACGTGGCCGAGTACGAGGCGCTAATTCACAGGCTCCGGCTTGCCAAAGAACTTGGCATCTGCCGGATCTTGTGTTATGGCGACTCGGACTTAGTGGTCCAGCAGTCATCTGGCGACTGGGACGCGAAAGACGCAAACATGGCGAGCTACCATTTCCTTGTGCAGCAACTCAGCGGGTATTTCGAAGGGTGCGAGTTCCTCCATGTGCCAAGAAACGACAACGACCAAGCAAACGCCTTGGCACGAATCGGCTCTACCCGCCAAGCAATACCATCTGGCGTCGCCCTTCAATGCCTCCTTAAGCCGTCTGTCAAGCCTTCACCAGAATCAGACTCCATTTTTGTGCCGGCTCCTCCCGAAGACGGCGGATCTGACTCCAGAGCTCCGGCAGTCGGAACGGGGACTTTGGCGGGCGACTCGAAAGCTGCCACAGTCGAGCCCGGCCCGGGTATTGCGGTGACGGACTCGAAGATTCCAGAACTTGGCCCAAGGACCACGCCAGTCGGCCTAGGGACTTCATCAGCCCAGCAAGCGGCTGTCGAATCCAGCCCGCCGCCTCCCAGCCCAGCCGCCCTCGTCCAAGTCGCAGTTCTGGCAGTCGAAGAAATAGCAGCACCCTCATGGGCCTAGCCCATCCTCAAATTCCTGGTGAACAAAGAGCTACCAACTGATGAGATCTCAGCTCGGCAAGTACAACGCCGGGCGGCAGCCTATACCATAATCAACAGAGAGCTGGTCAGGCGCAGCGTCACTTGTGTCTACCAGCGCTGTGTAGAGCCAGAGCAAGGCCAGGCGATCCTCAAAGACATCCATCAAGGCGAATGCAGCCACCATGCGGCTTCAAGAGCACTTGTCGCCAAAGCTTTTCAGCACGGTTTCTTTTGGCCGACTGCCTTGGAAGAGGCCAAGGCGTTGGTCCAAAAATGCAAAGGGTGCTAGAAGTTCAGCTCCAAGCTGCACCAGCCAGCTTCTACGCTCAAGACCATCCCCATTGCTTGGCCTTTCGCAGTTTGGGGGTCTAGACATGGTGGGACCATTCAAGACAGCACGAGGTGGTTTAACTCACCTACTTGTCGCAGTGGACAAGTTCACCAAGTGGGTGGAAGTGAAGCCAATTAAGAAACTGAATGGTCCGACTGCCGTGACCTTCATCACCGATATCACAATTCGGTACGGCATACCACACAGCATCATCACCGACAACGGCACAAATTTTGCCAAAGGCGCCTTGGCCCGTTTCTGCGCAACACAGGGTATCCAACTGGACCTAGCGTCCGTCGCCCATCCGCAGTCAAACGGCCAAGTGGAGTGAGTAAACGGCCTCATCCTGTCCGACATCAAGCCTTGGTTGATCGAGCCTCTGGAGCGCTCGGCTGGCTGCTGGCTCGACGAGCTGCCAGCCGTCCTCTGGAGTCTGCGCACGACTCCAAACAAGTCAACTGGCGTCACGCCCTTCTTCCTCATCTACGGTGCCGAAGTCGTCATCCCAACGGACATAGAGTTCGACTCCCCACGAGTCACCATGTACACCGAGGAGGAAGCAGAAGAAGCATGACAAGACGGTGTCGATCTGCTGGAAGAGGGCCGGCTGTTGGCACTCAGTCGGTCCAGCATCTACCAACAGAGCCTGCGCCGATAACACAACAGGAAGGTCAGGCCAAGATCTTTCCAAGAAGGCGACCTTGTGCTCCGGCTGATCCAGTGAATAGCCAGCCAGCACAAGTTGTCGCCGCCTTGGGAAGGCCCTTTCATCATCAGCAAAGTAATAGGCAATGATTCCTACTACCTGATCGACACTCATAAGCCCCAAGCATGCAAGAGGGACGACTCCGGCAAGGAGACAGAGCGGCCATGGAATGCAAATCTTCTCCGAAGTTTTTACAGTTGATGTAGTATGTACCACGCTACCTTTTGTATTAAAGTACCAAGACTTCGGGCCCCCCGAGACGAGCTCGGGGACTGCCCTCTTTTGTCTGTATGATAAAAATTATTCCTACAAGTATATTACTCTTTGTCATGCCGCTTGGCACCGGGCTCGACAAGTCGGCCCGGGGACTTGCCGCCTTGCACTATGAAATGCTTCCTGCAGCCGGACAAGTAGTGTGTAACACCTAAGCCGTCTTCTGTCAGAAGCCGCAGCTCGCAGAGCGACTGTACGGTGGGCAGAGGTAAGGTAGAATGGGTGCTCGCACGAAAAATGGCAAAGGACTCAAAGCATAAAACATAGCTCAAGACGGCTTCCAGCCTTCTCGCAAACCGACTCTCGGACAGTCGGATTGTCGTTTTCTATCCAACTTGCTCAAACAATATTGAAATCGGCTAAGTACTTGCTTTCCCAAAGTAGCCTAGCACTTGATCCAGCAACAGTCCGCAGAGCGGCTGTCCGATTGGCAAGGCAGGCAACTAAGAGAAAGCGGCAAAGGAAAACAGCCAAAAGAACAATGAGCAAGAAAAGATACATATATATATATATAACATAGGCTCTTGGCCGAATTGTCGAGTAGAGGTTCAAAATACGCCCCGCGGGTGGAATTGTGCGAATTAACAAGTTCTTCAAAAGACTACTAAAGCAGATAAAACAAAAGACACAGCGGCAGCTTAGGAGGCGGCAGACGGATTCGGGGGGTCGGAGGAGGCGCCAGCGTCAGGCGTCGGGGCGGTCAGCCGGCTAGTCTCGGCTTGATCGCCTCCGGCAGCAGTCGGGTCGGTCGCACGCGGCTCGTTGCTGGAGGCGCGGTCGGGCTGAGGCTGGCTGTCTGCTCCGTCTTCTAGTGCCTCCGCCTCGCCCTCATCCTCCGCCTCGTCCTCCTCCTCGACGCTGGAGCCAATCACCTCCACCGAGTCTTCGCCGTAGTCTGGGTTCATCCCAAACCACTCCGGCGGTACCTCCTCGCCGTCTTCAGACTGCTCGGGGACGAAGATGCTCGTGTCGGTGTACTCGGCGATTGCCGCAGCATGCTTGACGAGGGCGTCTGCCACAGCCGCCAGCTCCGGCTGGGCCTCCGACCGAAGCGTGGCCAGCCGGTCCAGATCCAGCCCCGGGTACCATGCCTTTACGATCTCCAAGGCCCGGCGCGCTCCAGCCCGGGCCGAAGAGCCCTTCCAGGCCTCGAGGCGACCAGCCGCGACCTCCAACCAGTTGGCCGTCAGGCTGGGGGTGCGCGGAGCCTGCATATCCGGCCAAAGGGCGGAAATCGCCTGGGCACCGACGCGCTGAAGCCGGCGCAGCATCCAGTGAGCCGGCCGGAGGCGAGCCTCGATGCTCAAGATGTGCTCATTAAGAGTTCGGGGGGCATCGGTGGCGATCTCCGCGCCCTCCGCCCTCCGACTTTCACGATCGGCCTCGATGGCTTGGACAGCGGCCTGCGACTGCCTAGGGAAGAAGTCTGCAAAAGACATGAAGAAACGAAAAAGCAAGTCAAAGACCAGGGGTCGGCACGATCTAAGTCGGCAGCTCGAAGAAAGAAAACAAAGAGAATCACCATCAACGATGTCTTCAATCTCATGGAAGCCAGAGGATAGCAGCGCCTCCTTGTCAGACCAGGAAGGAGCGCTCGCTCGCGAACTCGGCCAAGAGGGCGGTTTCCGTCTCCTCCGCCTCCCTCTGCTACTTCGCAAGCACCTCCTTCTGCTCTGCCAACTGAGTGGCCAACAGATCGGGATCTGTGGCGAGCCTGCTACACTCCTCCCCTTTGGCGAGCAGGGCGGAGTTGGCTTCGCTCAGCTGCTGTTGAAGAGCAGCGTTGGCTCCTGAAGGAAAGGAAGAAAGACAACAGTCGTCAATAAAGTAGGTCGCCGGGGAGATCCGGCCCGACTGCTCAGCAGTCCACCCGAATCTCAGGGACTACAGCCCGCGGGTGCGCTAGCGCGCCCCCGCAGAGAAGAAAAAAGAGGGATGGACTTACTCTGGCTCTCCGCCAAGTCGGCAGCCCGCTTGCCCAGCTCTTCAACATTACGGTTGAAGGCAGTGACGCGAAGGTTGTGGTAATCTTGCAACAAGCATTTCAGATAAAGTTAGTACCCAGAATTTCATCAATTGGAGTTCCGGGCCGCCTGCTCAGCAGCCAGCCCGAAACTCGGGGACTACACCCAGTGGGAGCACTGGCGCGCCCCCACAAAGAGGAACAAGAAAAACAAAGACCTAAAGAAAAAACATACCTGGACGGCTGAGCGCGACGCTAGGAACGCCTTGGTGCAACTCTGGAGGGCGTCGCCCTCAGCGCGGAGCTTCGCCTGGACGTCCAGGAGCGCCCGGTTCAGCGGCCCTATGCCACCTCCTCGCACCCACCCAACAGGTGCGGCGCTGTCGCTTCGCCGTCTGGAGCCGCCGAGCTGGCGGTGCTGGCTTCCAGGGGGCGGGGTGCCGAAGTCGCCTTCTCCAGACGATGGCGCGCTGGCGAGCCGACCTGGAGGAGTAGCCTCGCCACGGCCTCGTCTTCGGTTGGCGGCACCGGAGGGTCCGCTGGCTGCTCGCCTTGCACGCCTTCAGACGGAGGCGGAGGCGGCGGCGGAACGTTCGCACCCGGAGTAGAAGACTCGCCGCCTTCCCTCTCCTCGACGAGGTTCTCCCCGCCGGCTTCTCCAGTCTGCCCCGTGAACTCCGGGGGCGGCGGCGCAAAGTTCAGCGGGGTAACAAGCAAGGCCGCCTGGCAGCGGGCGGCTTCCTCAGCCTGCTGCATCGCCGTGGCGGCGGCTTTGGCCTCCGCTAGTTTTTTTCTTAGCGGAGGCCTCCACCTTGTCGGCCTCCGCCTTCTCCAGGCGGAGGGCTTCTTCTTCATTGCGCTTCTCCTGCGCATTCTCCTCCGTCGCCTCCCGGAGGTCGGCAGCGGGGTCTATCCGCCGAGTGGTGGCGGGCGTCTCCGCTGACCCCATGACGGAGGCGGCGGCGACTAGCTCAAGAGAGAGGGGAGCCCTGAAGAAAGAAGGGAGAGCAGAGACTCAGGCAAATCATGAAGAAAGAATAAACTTTGAAGACAGAATACTTACGCAGAAACCAACGGCGGCTTCTTCACTTCCTTACGGAAGCGGATGGCCTTCGCGGCTGCCTCGTCCCGCCGGGTCGCCGCAGCCGAGCCCTTGGGCTTCTTCGGCCGGCTGCCGAACAAGGTCGGCGCAACCTGGTGCTTCTTCCCGCCGCCTGGAGCACCCGGCGCAACAGAAGAGCCCGCGCCAGGCTGGCCGGCTCCTGGCCGATGGCGAGGGGCGACTTCTCCCTTAGCGTCGTCTTCAGGCCAGTCGGTAAAGGTAGCCGACGGCCTGAAGTCGCCTGTCATTCCTCCTCCTCCCTCGGCGTCGTCTTCCAGAGCCGCCGCCCCCAGATCGGGGTCGTCGACGTCACTCTCCGCCTGGTCGGCGACGAACTCACGGGTCAGCCCCGAGGTGCCGGCCAGTGGGTAAAGAAGGGGATTCTAACCAAAGCCGACTGATCAGAACAAAACTCGGCAAAGAAGAAGACAATCTAAAGAAAGGAAAGAAAGGCGACTCACCACGGGCGGGGGGTTGACGCGGGAATACGGCTCCTTGCTGAATCGCCAGTCCTCCGAGAGCCTGCTGTCCAAGAGGTAGTTTACCATGTGGGCCACCTCTTCGTGAGGCATGTCCTTGGTGCACATCCGACTCGGGTCGCGGCCCCCGCTCATCTGGCATATCATGTGAGGGCGGCCTTGGAGTGGAAGAACTCGGCGCGAGACGAAGGCGGCCAGCAGGTCCGGACCAGTCAGACCCTCCGACTGCGTCAGCACTCGGAGTCGCGTGATGGCGCCGGCTCCCGCAGGCGATAGCGACCTGGCCCGGTACGACTAGTTGGGCAGTCTGGCAGCCGGCGGGCCGGCTTCGAAAGCCAGCAGATTGACCTAGTCGCCCCTCGTGGCGACGTTCCTGACATAGAAGTAGGACCTCTGCCACATCTTCACCGACTTCAGCAGCGAGATGGAGGGGAAGTGGTTGTCGGCTCCTGTCCGTCGCACGGCGATGAAGGCGCCGCACTGAGCCGGCACGCCCGCGGCCTAGGTGCTGAGCTTGGAGAAGAAGAACTGCCCCCAGAGCTCGAGGGTGGGGAGGACTCCGAGGAAGCCTTCGCACAAAGCCACGAAGGCGGACAGCAGCACCACTGTGTTGGGGGTGAGGTGGTGCTGCTGGAGGCCATAGAACTCCATGAACGACCGGAAGAAGCTGCTCGCCAGCAGCCCCAGCCCGCGTAGGCAGTGCGAGCGGAAGATGACCCGCTCGCCCTCCTGCGGGGCGGGGGAAATCTCCCCCTCCGGCGCAAGACGCACCTGCACGCGATCTTCACCGGGAAGCCGACGGGTCCGGCGGAGGAACTCGATATGATCTTCACTGGGGGAGGCGCGGCAGCGGAGGAAGAACTCATCGCGAGCTGTCGCCGCAGCGTTCACCGGAGCCTGGGCGTGCGGCGGAGCGAAGAAGAGTAGAGGAAGCAGGAGAGCAAGGAGCTGCGAGGAGGAAGAAAGCAAGGGGTAGTGGGAAGGAGGGGCGTGTGTGCCCCCCTCTTCCCCTACATATAGCCTCGTGGGCTGCGAAGCCGAGGGGGCGGACGTGGGGATTTACTGCGCCCGCAACCCCACGACCCCCACGATCCACGTAAAGTTACTGCACGCAGTAACTTCACGGGAATCCCAACCGTCCACCGGGGCCGCAGCGAATCTACTCGGGCGCCGAGGCACGGTAGTGGCGGGCCCCGCCTACGGGCCTGTCCCGTCGCGCGCGTGGGCTGGCAGAACGGCCTGGCCACGTGCCCTCACACGACAGGCCAAGAACGGGCGGCGGCCTGGAAGCTTAGCTAGCACGCCACTTGAAATCCCTCCGCGATGTTTGAACTACTGAGCAAATCGAAATTGAGTGAGTCCGAGTTGGGCGAGTCCGACTCCTTCTAGTCAGCCCGGCAGAAGTCAATCAAGACCATATGTCGAGCACCCAGAAAGAGAAACTGCTGAGGCTTCTCGGCCGATCGTCCATGGCGCCTCACCAGCTTCGGGGACTACTGTCAGAGTAATGGGCCACGGGTAGGCCAACCCGTGCCCCATAACCGTTCAAGACATCGGGGCAGGCTGCGCCCCTCAAGACCACAGGGCAAAGAGCCGCTTCCTGGGGAGTCTACGGCAAGGCGGCCGACTGCCCGCTCACGGTCGAGTCCCAGGGACGACTCCCAGAGAAGCCGGCTTTGGGGAGTCGGCCGGCGACTCCAACAAACCGTGACCTCATCGAAGGGGATGGGGCAGGGGCGTGGCTACAGTGAAGCCCACTCCCCGCCCCTTACCAAGGGCAGGCATGGCGACAACACGCTGTACTTGGGAAGATCTTCCTGCGGCGTGGCACTGTTGCCCGGCCGGCCCTGACATCAGCACCACTGTACCGGGTCCTGCGCCCATGATGGCTTGTCTGTACGGCCTGGAGGCAGCGGGGCCCGCCAATCGGCGAGACCTCGGGAGACGGCGGGAGAACCGCCAGTCGGACCCGCTGGGAGTCGGCCCGGGGGAGTCGGCTGAGCCCTCCCCCGGGGCCCACACGCCATTAATCAAGAAGAGATGGGGAGTGGCCACAGTGATCGCACGCCAGGCGGGGGGGCTGTTGCCACGACCCCATGACCAAGCCTGCGTCATCAGGAGCACGGCTACAGTAATCAGCAGCCGGCAAGACCCGCCCGCGGCGGACGCGGCCTGTCGGCTCTGTACCAGACCAGTTGGCGGGCCCCAGCAGTCGGCGGAGAAGTCGGAGGTCAGAGGCACTGACGGCTGGGCCCGCGCCCAGTCCAATTACCATTGTACCCCTGGGGGGTAGGCCTATATAAACCCCCCAGGGCACCCATGCAAAGGGTTGGAACCCGGTAGCACTAGACAATACCAGATAGAAGGAGAGAGCTAGCCTTGCCCTCTTCTACCACTCGAAACAGCTCAAGGAGCAACCGTGTAAACACTTGACGATAGTGATCATGCGGAGACCCTGAAGAGCAGCAGTAGGGGTGTTATCTCGCCGGAGAGCCCCGAAGCTGGGTAAGATCCGCCGGCGTGCATGTCTTCGCCTCATCCCGTTTCTAGGCACCGGCGACGTTCTACTCACCCCCACCATGATAAGCCATCCGTTGGCATATGTCGCACCAAACCCCCGACACTTCCAGATCCCCTTATGCGTTGTGCCGTAGAATCGTTGTAGGGTCCGCGGCCCTTCCGGATTGAACTCCCACATCTTGAGGGGCCGCCTCTGGCAGGGAAGTGCTCGGCGAATCAGCATCACTTGGATTACACCGGCAAGGGTAACGTCCTTCTCTATCATGCTCTTGACGCGTTTATGCAATAGCAGCACCTCAGGGACCGGCCCCCAGTCCGGGCCCTTGTCGGTCCATGATGTAAGCCTCATCGGGGGTCCGGATCTAAAGGCTGGTGCGGCTTCCCACTTGGAGCCACGGGGTTCTATAATATGGAACCATTCTTGTTGCCATATTTTGACGGTGTCCACAAAGACTCCCCTTGGCCAATTGACTTTGGGGAGCTTGCTCACCATGGCGCTACCACAATCCGCGTGTTGCGCATTGACCACCTTCGGTTTCAATTAAAAATCTTGAACCATAGGCCGAAGTGTGGAGGGACACGGAGGAAGGCTTCACACATGACGATAAATTCCGAGATGTGAAGGAAAGAATTTGGGGCCAGATCGTGAAAATCCAGCATGTAGTAGAACATGAGACCCCTTACAAAGGGATGAAGGGCGATTCCGAGTCCACGGAGGAAGTGGGGGATAAACACCACCCTCTCACCAGGCCCCGGAGTGGGGATGACCTGCGCCGAATCGGGAAGCCTGTGCTTGATTTCCGCGGTCAAATACTGTGCTTCCCACAGCTCCTTGATGTTCTCCTCCGTGACAGAGGAGGTCAGCCACTTGCCTTGAGAACCGGCCATGGTCGGAGGAGTTGTCGGGAAAGGAAGAGCTTGTTGTTTGGGCGATGGAGCTCGGGGACGGAGAGGCAAAGAGAATGATGCGTGGGGTGGAACAGATGGGTTCTATCCACTTCCGTGATGATACGTGTTTGTCACAGTAGGTCGCTTTTTTTGTCATGCATGTACATCCATGACAAATTTATGACAGAATCAAGATAATCATACCTGTGCTGTCATAGAAGTGTTCCATGACATTACCAAAATTATCATCACAGAAGTGTCCACTTCCATGATGATAAATCGCGCGTCACAGAAGTGCTTTCGTCAAGGGTGACCGACACGTGGCATCCACCGTAACGGAACGTTGTTCAGCTATCGGGTCGGGTTTTGGATCCGATAACCCGTTAACAGCCCCGACCAATGGGGATTTTCCACGTGTAAAATCATCATTGGCTAGAGGAAACACGTGTCGGCTCATCGTTGGGACAGATGTCAACCACTCATTGGACGGAAGGCGCCTATGATACGTCGACACGTGGCATGTCCCAACAGAGGCCCATTCCTGTGAAAAGGCCGGCCCGTTTGACTTGGTCAAAAGCTGGCGGGCCGGCCCATGGAAAGGCTGTTAACGGCCTGTTCTAATATAGCCCATTTATAGCTCGCTAACCCAAGGCCCGTTACACCCTATCCGAATTAGGCCCAGTAGCGTCATCTAGGCCATCCAATATGATTCCAACCCGTCTTCACCTGGCCCATATATGGCCCATGATGTCTTTCGGCCCATATGAGGCCCTATGTAACTCTTGGCCTACTAACGGCCCGTGGAGAAACTGGGCCGTAATGAATAGTGTATCACTTTACACCCATTAACGGCCCGTGGTGAAACTGGTCCGTAATGAACAGTGTATCACTTTATACCCATTAATGATTCGTTATTCCATTCGGCCGTTTCCAGCCCATGTTATCTTTCGGCCTTCTCAGAGCCCATTTATTCTTGGGATCATTTCCAGCATTCGTTTACTTACGGCACGTTACTGTCATTTTCTGCTTGTGGGCCAAATTCAGCTCGTGGTTATAGTCGGCCCGTTTGTGGTCCGTTAATACGTTGGGCTGATTTCATAGCGTCATCAAATATAGCCTATTAACGATGGCCCGTTATGGTCGGCCCATGAACGGACGATTCCAACTCTAGCCCGTTTACGGCCATAATGCAGTCTGTTTGGCCCATGTTTGGCCAATCGATTATACGGCCCGTATAAGGCCCATTGATAATACGGCCCGCAGAAGGCCCATTGTTTCTACGGCCCATAGAAGGCCCACTGTTTCTACGGCCAATAGGAGGCCCAGTGTCACTACAGTAAATATTAGCCCATGGTTATTGTGGCCTAGTTTTAGAAAATAGGTTATTGCAGCCACTAGCTAACAGCGGAAAAAGAACTGCAATGACTACAAGCAAACAAATAAACAAGACAACAAGGAAATAAATAAGCAAGCAACTAACGCTAGGCTATCACGGCTATTACACATATTACATCCACTGGGCATCAAAGTTCGCCACCAGTGCAAATATAGGGAACAAAGCAGCATATCATATACAATGGTTGTCAAAGTTGGCGACCAGCGCAAATAAACGCCGCAGCAAAACAAATCCAGAACTGAAACCACTTCAGAAGATCTCAAGAAACAATATCCTGGGTACCCATAATGCTGGCAAGATGCTTAGCAAGCTTATTAACTTTCTCTTGTTTGGCGCTTAAATCCTCCAGCGCTTGCTGTTGCACCAGAAAATATGCATCTGAATTCTGCAGGGACTTCCTTAGTCCTTCAGCTTCCTGTCGCAGCACATCTGATCGATGTCTTTCAACTTGAAGTTGAGACTCAAGAAGACGAACTGATTCAGGCAGTGAGTTCGAAGAGCTTGTGCCAGCAGTAGTGGCCAGTAACTCGAACACTACATCAAGACAGGACTTTTGGGTTCCCTCACTGTCGTCAAGATAGTTTTTATCAGCTTTCTTGGAGACCAACAAGGATGTCTCACTATCTTGAACCGTATCTGCATTACTTCCTTTACCATTGGATAACGCGGTACTGTTCTCCAATATTTTGTCCGCATTCTAAAAGAGAAACAAGCAAACACATCACATGTTTACCATGTTGTATATGAAACTCATTTTGGTAAATGAGTTCAGTAGTAAAGTGGACAGGATAAGAGCATGAAACAAACATATATCTATGTACCATGGTCACTTTATGGTCTATACCATTCTAGTTTTTGTTGCCAAATCAAGATAGAGACACAGTTCAAATAACATTTGTTCAAGACAAAGCAGAATAGATAGAATATAAGCGTGGGTAACTATAGAGCAATAACAACACTTGTAATGTGCATGACATGAGAACATAACTGTTTATTCAATTGAAACTGAAATCAACATAGAGCAGGTTACAACAGCAAACCAGTTAAAGAAACAGGTTTAAAACATACCTGTTGCGCCATTGGAGTTTCAATTCCATCCTTCAAATTTGAAAATAGTTGGTATGAGTAGATACAGTCATGCAAGAGCAAAGGAGTATGAACCATCGCTACAGAACCTGACCTGAGAACAAATCTTCTTCTCCTTTAAGCGTTGAGTTGGGATTCGGAGTGGTGGTCCTCGTGCTTTGGGCACTGCAGTTCCCTTACTAACTGCTCATGTTTGGGTGCTCTGTGGTGGAGATGGTGTTGTGTCAACTGGAACTGGGTTACTATCTACCGGGGTTTGGTTTAGAAGGGGTGTAGCTGGTTCTCTGTCCAACTGGGTAGGGGTACAATCTGCGAGAGTCTGGGTTATGTGTGGTGGATCTGGTCCTTGGGCAAGTACGATCGTGGTTCTATCTGCATCAACTGGTAGCACTATCTTTTCTGAAGACCGTGTTGTTACTCCCTTAGATACTGCCATCACGCTCTCCAATTCAAATGGCTGATAAACAAGAAAAGTAATTGAAAGTATAGACATTGTATGATAGACAGGTGCAATGGATAGTGGGGAATAAAAGAGGGCATGAAATAATTCATATTTATGGTGTCTAACCAAACAGGATAGCATGACACAATTTCATATATATGATGGCTAACTAAACAGGATAGCATGACACAATTGCACATTATGATGGCTAACTAAAAAAGATGGAAAGACATAGTTCAAAATATGAGACTATGTAAATAGGATGACATGACATAACTATATAATGTGTTTATTAAATAGGTTGGCATGCCATAATTCACATACATTCACGGATAGAATGCCATAATTCAAAATATGATGACTATAAACACTAAACAGGATGAGATGATATAACTATATCATGTCTTTATTAAATGGGTTGCCATTCCATAATTCAGATAGATGATGTGTATGTACTATGTAATCATGATGGCATGATATAATTCAAATATATGATTTATATAGTAAGCAAGTAAGCAGATGGCAATCCATATATGATGTAAAAACTAAGCAATGCAAGACAACATGCATGACATGGGTAATTTAACCCTGCCAAGTTTGAGCATAGACCTCAGGGGGGAAATAGGACTGGTCATCAGTCTCTGAATCCTCCTCTGAGGAGCTCTCTGTAACCAGCAAGATGTCTGCTTCAGCAGGTAGCATTGTCTGCCGTGAATACCTTGTTTTCACTCCAGATACTTCCATTACCGCTTCAAATGGCTGATGCACAGGAAGAGTAGTTGAATATACAAACGTTGTCGCCAAATGGAACACGTAATACAAAAAATGATAGCACGATATAATTCACATACATGATGATTGGCTAAACAGCATGTCATTGCATAATTCACATATATAATGCCTTTGCAACAAGATAGCATTGTATAATTCACATATATAATGTCTTGCAACAAGATGGCAATGCATAATTCACATATATGGTAATTAGACACTAAACATGTGGCATTCACACAAAGCATGTCTAAACTAATCAAATGACATAGCAATGCAAGACACCATACGCATGAAGTGAGCAACATAACCCCGCCAAGTTAGAGCATACACCTCGGGGGGGATCAGACTGGTCATCTATCTCCGAATCCTCCTCTGAGGAGCTATCTGTAACCAGTGAGATATGCGCTTCGTCAGATAGCATAGTCTGCTCTGAAGACCTTGTTTTCACTCCAGAATTTG
This sequence comes from Triticum urartu, assembly GCF_003073215.2. Classification (NCBI taxonomy): domain Eukaryota; kingdom Viridiplantae; phylum Streptophyta; class Magnoliopsida; order Poales; family Poaceae; genus Triticum; species Triticum urartu. The sequence continues at coordinate 367,864,825 of NC_053024.1, forward strand.
CCATCACCGTGTCAAATGGTTGATGCACATGAAGAGCAGTTGAATGTAATAACATTGTTGACAAATGTAATACGTAACGAAAAAAAGGATGGCCTGATATAATTTACATATAAGATGACTGGCTAAGCAGGATGGCATTGCAAAATTCACATATATGATGCCTGGCTAAACAAGATGGCGTTGCATAATTCACATAAATGATGAATAAACTAAACAGATGGCATTCGCACAAAGGATGTCTAAACTAAGCAGATGACATATTTGATGTATAAAGTAAGCAATGCAAGACACCATATGCATGATATAACCAAGATCAGCATGCCAAGTTAGAGCGAAGACCTCACGGGGTAAATAGGAGTTGTCTTCTCCTTCTGAATCCGCCTCAGAACAGATATCTTCCTCTTGATTAAACTCCAAAATGCGTGGAGGGGGCTGCCTTTGCGCCTACCATGGAGCGACGTCTGCATGAAATTTTATTGCCACACAAGGCTCGTCTCTTTTGCTCTACATGTTCAGTTCCATTGTTTACAATAACTGTCATGCATAGGAATAAAACATAGTGAGATTATGTAAGGAGTGCATGCAGAAATCCAGAGTGATGGTAGCAACCTGTGGATAGACCCAAAACCAATAATAGCAGGCAGATAATGGCTTCAGTTAAAAAATACAGATAATGGCTTCTTTACTGTTTGTTTCCCACCCAACATGAAACTCATAGTAGACACCGGAGATTAACCAGATAGTAGATATATACTATTGATAGCGGCCCCGATATGTACCCCACAACCATTTAAAAACTCAAGTTTGACCATTAGTCTGGAGCTGACTCAGAGTCTAATCGGTGAACAGGACGACAAAGTAGCATGTAATATTAAGCGATGCATAACGTAAGCAGACACGAAAGAGTGCGACCTCTCTTGCGGACCCGTGTAGTCCTCGAGGTCATCTGCTCGGTTGATGATGGTAGTGTAGTTTTCATGGCTGCCAGCGGTGGGGAAGAAGATCTGAGGCAGCGAAAGACAGTCTGGAGGCCGGATCCCTGTTGTGCTGGACCCTTCTATCATTGGAGCAGCTGAGCTGGGGTGGACGACGGCGCAGCAGGAGCGGGACAAACCACGCAAGGTTTTCTTTGACAACTATCTGTAAGAGAAGTAATTCTGTAAGGGCTCGTTTGAATTGGAGGATTACAACAATGCAGGGATAGGAAATAGACAGGAATAGGATAGGAATGCACGTGCAAAACAGAGAATTTAAATACACAGGATTTCTGCCAATCTGGGTGTTTGATTCACAACAATTGGAAGATCACAGGATGCAAAGAAGCATGGTGAGATTAAGTCAAACCACAATAAAATGTACGGTTATAATGCTGTTATGCTACTATCTCTTAGTCTTGTGCTTCATGAATAGGAATTTGAAAAGGAGGACAAGTGAAAATTAAAATTCCTATGTTTTTTCTTTCAAGGAGACACTAAAGGAACAAATCCGTGTGCTCAGTGGACAATATATATAACATGTAGAGTAAAAAAGAGATGCAACAAGTGTACAACCTCTTCGGCGAAGCCATGTCGATCTCAGCGTGATTGGGTTGGTCGATCTATCTCATGCTCCGGCTGACTTGGCTGTCGGAGGACGGGAAGAAGATCTTAGGCGTCTGGAGATGGAGCCCGAGGTACTGCTCCGTTGTGATGGAGGGTTTCGTCGTTGGAGCTGCTCCGGTGAGTTGTACGACGCCGAGGCTGAAGCAGGACAAGAGAGACAACGAACAACGTTAACCTGAGTGGAATTCTAATAGCATCTCCAATACATGACGTAAAATACATAAGCACAAAGTGCTAGATGTAAAATACATCAGCCGCTCATCTCTGAACTTAACTGTCAAAACTGAATTTAACTGTCGAAACTGAACTTAACTGTCGAAACTGAACTTAACTGTCGAAACTGAATTTTGTTATTGAAACTGAATTTTGCTGTCGAAACTGGACGCACTAGCAAGGTGAGGCTACACGTCGTTCGACTGACTTTTTCATCTCTGGTCAGTCGATTTTGCAGCCGTTGGCTACGAAATCAAGGGCCTGCAGTTCATCTTCAACCTCCACCCCCCTGAGCCGCCAGCCACCACCGGCCAAACAGCAGCCCCCCACCGCCCACGGCCGGCGGTGCGCCGCCCCGAAAACACTCCCCATCGCCGGTCCGCCACCGCCCCGGCCATCCCTCTAGCCCCCCCCCTGTGCCGAGCTTTTTCTCCGGCGATCCCCATGCCACCGCCCCGCCAACGCCCCGCCACCTTCGGCGACCACCGCCCCCAACCTGAACCCTAAGATAGATAGTGGGGTAACTCTCCGGCGAGCCCCCCTCCCCGATGCGGCTGGTTCTTCCTTCACCTCGGCGGCATCGGAGTGAAGTGTAGCTAAATCGGAGCAACATCGCAAGCAAGAGCAAGAGCGAGAGCAGCAGCGCGAGCAAGAGCAATAGCAAGAGCAGACCAGGCAGGGGACCGAGAGCAAGAGCAGAGCAGCAGCGCGAGCGAGAGCTAAAGCAGCAGCAGGTCCTACTGATGTGGACGTCGCCGCCGAGGGAGCGACGCCGTAGAGGAAGTGGCCGGCGACGCCGCCGTGGATGGAGCCGCGCCGTGTCGGCTCGGGACCGAGCACCGGCAGCACCATGAGGTCGAATCAAGAAGAAAATGCGGCGATTAGTGTACAACCTCTTTGGTGGCACCGATTAGGCCGCAACTTCATGCGAGGAAACGGTGATGATGATGCTCTTCCGGTGGTGCGGGTGAAGATGGAGGTGTGGGAATGGAGGTGGTGCGAAAGACGAGGGGAACGTCGGGGCAGCTCCTTGGAGGTGGAGGAGGGGTGGCTGAACCGGCAGGACGATGAGATCGACGATGGATCTTCATCCGGTATGGTGGATGAGGGACGTCGAGGTGTTGCTGTGGACGACGTCATCGGGGAAGAGGCTCCGGCTGGGTGGCGGATGGAGCAGGGTGTGGGGTTCCGTCGCGGGTTTTCGCGGCCTCGGTGTACGAATGGGTGGGCGGATGGTACGGCAGTGGGGAACCATGGCTTAGAGACGCACTTGTCCGAAATGTGGGGTAAGTTACGGAAGTACCCCCACCGATTTGAGGCAGTTCTTTCGGTTCAGGGGTACCACGGGCATTTCGCGTGTCTTGATTTGACAGGAGGTGGGAGTTTTCGCGCGTGTTGTAATTTCGGAATAGCAAGGTGCGGGTTGAGATGGAGGGAGTTGTCGGAGCACAAGGAGACAAAGATGTATCTTAAATACTTCGGGCTAACAAGGCGCGGGTTGAAATTTCCGGACAACCCTAATGTGTATTGTACCAAATCAAAGCGCCCTACAAATGTCATTCAAAACTTTGAATTCATGTTATGTTCAATTAAAATATTTCGCTACGTGTATAATGCATGCAACCTACTACTCAAATGAACGTTTTAGTGCATTCCAAACTTATATACTACCGCTTCAATATGAACTAAATTTGAATTCGTTTCTCTATTTGAATAAGATCTACAGTAATGATTGTTGTGAAGTCAAAGAATTTGAATTCATTTCTCTGTTTTAATAAGATCTACAAATCATCATTATTGTCAAGTTAAACCATCGTTTGTGTATTATCTTCACAGCACACCACATGATTAGTCTCGAGCTACATATGAACTATGTGTACTATATGAGCTCAAACTAGATTTTTTGAATCCACTTTATTTTGATTTCAAATCACATTACATTTCTAGCTCTAGCTAGATCTTCATAATCTAAACCATGTATCATATGTATAATGTGTTTATCACATTATGTATGGTGCCCCGCCCCCTACGCCTACAAGTATTTAGATGTGAGTTGCAAACACCACACATTACCACAAATTCAAATAAAATGTGAGAATGTTCGATATATAGTATTGTTTAGATTGTTCGATATTTAGTTGTAAGCTGCAAACGCCACACATTATCACAAATTCAAATAAAATGTGAGATTGTTTGATGTATAGTATGGTTTAGATTGTTCGGCATTTAGCTATGAGTTGCAAACACCATGCATTATCACATTATGGTATAACATGTGCACAGCACGTGTATCACCGCTATATTCATGCATGCAATGTTTAAAACACTATGATCTCCTATTCAAATATATGAATCTGCTTCCATATCAAGTTATGATCTTTGTTAGTCTCTTACACCCACACAATCCTCTAACCTTTGTAGCTACCACTAACTTTCTCTCGTGCATGCACACGCCCTCCTCGCCCTCCCCCTCCCTCGGCATTCTATCCACCGGGCAGATTCATTTTTTTCTTTAGGTCGTTCTCCCAGAGTCTCCACAACTCCTTTCCGACACACACCGATCGATAAACCTCTCCAGCGATGCCTACCTACAACATACAAACACACCTTCAATCTCCTCCTTTATGTGTCCTTGCCTCGTGTCTCTCATACGGTCAGACACACATGTAAACTCTCGCCCCTCTTTTCATCGCTCTCACAACCGCACACTCCTCCCCCTATCTAGCTAGTAGTTAGGCCTCTCGCACCACCTCCTAGCTCCATTATCTCTGTCTATCCGTCTCGCTAGGCCTTATTAGCCTCTAACAAATGGATGTACACTGACCGATCTCTCGCTATACATATAGCTAGCTAGGTCCTTATAACTCGTTTTTACCCACACGTCAATCGATCTACCTCATTAGTTGTGTCTCTCCCTTCCTCTGACAAACTACAATTGATCTACCGATCTAGTTAGCTTTGCTTACCAAGCACATGGTTCCCCTTCATCATCCATGGATGCGTCCCGACAGATCTATCACGCACAGGCACACACAGAAACACATCCCCACTCTTATTGATAACATTACAGTTCCACCCTCAGTTTGTCTAGTAGGCCTCTCCCACCATCTTCGAGAAGCAACTCCATCACCCATCCAGCACTCAACCCCTCTCCCTCCCTCTCTCTCTCTCCTCTATCTCTCTCCCATCATATTTCCCGTCCTTCAGTTATGTATGGATGTCGAACGATCTCCCTCAAGACATAGCTGGGTCTCTCCTTCTCAACACATATACGAGTCGTTCTACCTCTATAGTTAGGCCTATGCCTACCCCTCCCACCACCCCCCTCCCCCCCACACACACCGATACATCGAGCGCTCTAGTCATGTCTCCCTGCCACACACAAACTTGACGTGTGCCCTCTAACGTTCCGGTAGGCCAGTCGCCCTATATCTTTGACTTGTACACACACACAATTTCGATGGCTCTCTTCATCGATCTCGCACCCACCCACTTGATCCTCTCTTCGACTCTATCGACAACTATGACCCCTCCCTCTCGTCTCATGGATTGCCCGACCCTCTATGTATGATATGGATAGGCCTCCATTTCACACACATTGCATGCAAAATTTTGTTTGAGATGTCATCGACACATATTCCCACAAATAATTCACGAAATCAACCCCCCACCCCACCCCTACCCGAAAAAAATCACTCATGAACGCAGTTTGTATCTCTCACACACACCCACGTAGGTGGGGAACGTGCATGAAGAGAAGAGGTGCATGCACGGCGCACGTACTCCTGTCTCTTTCCCAAACACACCCGCGCGGGTACACAGTGGAGCTCATTTCTGTACGTGGTAATTTGGCACGTGTACTGGTTGTCCACTTGGTGGAGGTAGGATCGTCTACCATGGGTGAACAAACAAATTGTGACTTGACATATTATGTTAAAAAAAAGAGGCAAACCATGTGGGGCCTACCTTAGAGGCAAGGCTCTATACACTGGAGTACTTTTGATGTGTCCCGTCAACTCACAGAATGAGGAGAAGCTTGCTTAGTACGCCGTCTCCCCCGCCCACGGGCGTGGTGGCTCGCAGGATGAGGTGAAGCTTGCTTACTACGCCTTACGCCCGCTCCCTCTCCCATGCGCGCAGTGGCTCACAGGACGAGGAGAAAATTTTACTACTCCCTCCGTTTACTCCTCGTCCCTACTACCTTGGTTATAGAGATTATATCATATTGTTTGGAATATATATGTCCTGTAGTAGATTTCAATATGAACTACTAGTACATACTCCAAACACTGATGTATATAGACGTATTTTAGACTGTAGATTCACTCATTTTGCTCCGTATGTAGCACTCTCCCTCGCCCCTCGACCCTCGCCCACGTGGTGGACGTGCAGCAATTCATTCGGTCTCATATAGCCAGAACGATATATACTGCACTACCATTATTGCTCGACTTCCCGAAGAGGCGAAGAGCCAATCGCAAGGTCAATATTTTGGAGATGCCAAGCGCAAGGTTATAGGAGAACGAGTAGTAGGCGCCACATCATTTATAAATAAAGTTTTTTTTCTTCAGTGGCACGTACGCAATATGATAGGTTCATATGGAGAGAAAAGGAGTACATAGTCAGGACGGGCCATCCTACACGGTTGCTTGCTGGGGTTGCTCTCTTCACACTCTCTCGCACAAAACGACTGTGGCCACATCTCTAACATCCCGGTGGATCACGTCCTCTTGGGGAAGGAGTGGATGCTTAGTGTAGATGCGGTGGTCGTCTCCGACGGCGAAAACCCACTGTCGGCACGTCCCGATCAGGGGTCCCCGCCATTCTCTCTCACAAAGCCGGTGAGGTTGCCTTTGTCCCTTGCTCACTGTCACGACGTGGGCAGTTGCCGCCTCCCGCCGCCCTCCTCAAGGTTGAGCTACGTCCCTCAGGTACAACTCCCTTTACAGTCGGCTTGCACCACTGCTCCATCTGCCCACATCACTCCCTGTGGATATTTCTCTACTTCTTTGCCCAGCACATACCTCTACTGGCCTCTATGTACTGTATTTGTGATGAGTTTATGTCTCATCAACTAGTCCCAGTAATCTTATTCTAATCATGCTTGTTCAATTTCTTTGCCACAGGGATGCTCATCTTGATTTTGGTGAAACTGCACAAAATGATCCGATGGTCAAAAGGTTGCAAACTTCATTTATTAGGAAGCTCAAACGTTGCCAGCAAATTGAAGCCTGGTCAGGGTTCACGGTTCAAGGGCTAGGGACTGCATGGATCGTTTTTTTCTTTAGCTGCCTCTGTTCCAAAATAAGTGTCAACTTTAGTAGTAGTACAACTTTGTACTAAAGTTTGCACAAAGTTGAGAAACTTATTTTGGAATGGAGGGACTACATATTTGCTATGATCTATCAATCATTGAGATGCAATAGCATGCATGTTAGTCTCCTTTGTATTTGATGAAATGTTGCAACAGGCAACCTTGGACGCAAGATACATGTAACAGAAGCTGGAAGCTTCATAGCATTGTACAAATTTATCTCGCTGATAAATTACAGTACGTACTATACTAGTACTTCCTCCGTTCCTAAATATAAGTCTTTGTAGAGATTTCACCATGAACCACATGCGGATGTATATAGATGCATTTTAAGTGTAGATTCATTCATTTTGTTCCGTATGTAGTGGAATCTCTACAAAGACTTATATCTACTAGTAATAGCTAGCCCCCACTACTAGGAATTCTCTATCCTCTCCTTGAGCCACGCCATCAAAATTGATGTAGCTATTAGATGAAGTAAATCAGTCCATAATAGCCGTCTGATCTTGACGTTGAGAGGCTCCGCACTAAGCCACATGCAAGCATGCAGAAATACCGTGCCACATGCATGTGAGTGGGTTTTAAATCAAATCAACACGTCTGCATGCAAGCATGCACCTGTAGCATGCATGTAAGTGAGCTTTTATGTTGCATTAACATGTCAAAAAGTAAAATATAATCCCATTATGCAGTAGGAGTTCAGGAGTTGGCTGATCTTTTTTCCTTATGTGGGATGATCTAAATGATGATGGGAGTTTATTTAGTTTGGCTACCACATTTGTCATGCGGTTATAGAGTTTTTTTTGTTCCATGAAATCGATAATTTTGCGCAGAGAGATATACCGATGTTCCGCGCCAACGCGCGGGGACTCATATAGTAATATTTAGGAACGGAGGGAGTACTATGTAAAGAGTTAGGTGTCGCACGGTGATAGTAGTGTGAGGTGGGCCATGTAATCACTGAGCCTGCGTGTTTTCACTACTCTTGCACGCCTCCGCTGTAAGAATGGAGAAAATTGTAATCTAGTAGTAGTAGTATACCTCCTTTCGCCGAAAGCGTGGGACATCCAGCAGTCCTACTGTTGGAAATATGCCCTAGAGGCAATAATAAAAGCATTATTATTATATTTCTTTGTTCATGATAATTGTCTTTATTCATGCTATAACCGTATTATCCGGAAATCGTAATACACGTGTGAATACATAGACCATAATATGTCCCTGGTAAGCCTCTAGTTGACTAGCTCGTTGATCAACAGATAGTCATGATTTCCTGGCTATGGACATTGGATGTCATTGATAACGGGATCACATCATTAGGAGAATGATGTGATGGACAAGACCCAAACCTAAGCATAGCACAAAGATCGTGTAGTTCGTTTGCTAGAACTTTTCCAATGTCAAGTATCTTTTCCTTTGACCATGAGATCGTGTAACTCCCGGATACCGTAGGAGTGCTTTGGGTGCATCAAACGTCACAACGTAACTGGGTGACTATAAAGGTGCATTACAGGTATCTCCGAAAGTGTCTGTTGGGTTGACACGGATCGAGACTGGGATTTGTCACTCTGGATAACGGAGAGGTATCACTGGGCCCACTCGGTAATGCATCATCATTATGAGCTCAAGGTGACCAAGTGGTTGATCACGGGATCATGCATTACGGTACGAGTAAAGTGACTTGCCGGTAACGAGATTGAACAAGATATTGGGATACCGACGATCGAGTCTCGGGCAAGTAACATACCGATTGACAAAGGGAATTGTATACGGGGTTGATTAATCCTCGACATCGTGGTTCATCCGATGAGATCATCGTGGAGCATGTGGGAGCCATCATGGGTATCCAGATCCCGCTGTTGGTTATTGATCGGAGAGTCGTCTCAGTCATGTCTGCTTGTCTCCCGAACCCGTAGGGTCTACACACTTAAGGTTCGGTGACGCTAGGGTTGTGAAGATATGTATATGCAGTAATCCGAATGTTGTTCGGAGTCCCGGATGAGATCCCGGACGTCACGAGGAGTTCCGGAATGGTCCGGAGGTAAAGAATTATATATAGGAAGTGCTGTTTCGGCCATCGGGACAAGTTTCGGGGTTATCGGTATTGTACCGGGACCACCGGAGGGGTCCCGGGGGCCCACCGGGTGGGGCCACCTGTCCCGGGGGGCCACATGGGCTGTAGGGGGTGCGCCTTGGCCTTCATGGGCCAAGGGCACCAGCCCTACTAGGCCCATGCGCCTAGGGTTTCCACCACGGAGGAGTCCAAGTGGTGGAAGGCACCCCGAGGTGCCTTGGGGGGGAGGGAAACCTCCCCTTGGCAGCCGCACCTAGGAGATTGGATCTCCTAGGCTGCGCACCACCCCCCCTTGGCCCTCCTATATATAGTGGGGGAGAGGAGGGATTTCATACCTCAGCCTTTGGTGCTTCCTCTCTCCCCGTTATGTCTCTCTCTCGCAGTATAGGCGAAGCCCTGCTACTGTGACGCCCTGCATCCACCACCACGCCGTCGTGCTGCTGGATCTTCATCAACCTCTCTTCCCCCCTTGCTGGATCAAGAAAGGAGGAGACGTCATCCATTCCGTACGTGTGTTGAACGCGGAGGCACCGTCCGTTCGGTGCTTGATCATCGGTGATTTGAATCACGTCGTGTTCGACTACATCATCCCCGTTCTTTGAACGCTTCTGCTCGCGATCTACAAGGTACGTAGATGCATCTGATCACTCGTTGCTAGATGAACTCCTAGATGGATCTTGGTGAAACCGTAGGAAAATTTTTGTTTTCTGCAACGTTCTCCAACAGTGGCATCATGAGCTAGGTCTATGCGTAGTTCTCTTGCACGAGTAGAACACAAAGTCGTTTTGGGCGTTGATTTTGTTCAATATGCTTGCCGTTACTAGTCTTATCTTGATTCGGCGGCATCGTGGGATGAAGCGGCCCGGACCGACCTTACACGTACTCTTACGTGAGACAGGTTCCACCGACTGACATGCACTAGTTGCATAAGGTGGCTAGCGGGTGTCTGTCTCTCCTACTTTAGTCGGATCGGATTCGATGAAAAGGGTCCTTATGAAGGGTAAATAGCAATTGGCATATCACGTTGTGGTCATTGCGTAGGTAAGAAACGTTCTTGCTAGAAACCCATAGCAGCCATGTAAAACATGCAAACAACAATTAGAGGACGTCTAACTTGTTTTTGCAGGGTATGCTATGTGATGTGATATGGCCAAAAGGATGTGATGAATGATATATGTGATGTATGAGATTGATCATGTTCTTGTACAAGGAATCACGACTTATATGTCGATGGGTATGACGATCTACAAGGATGATCATGGAGCCCCAAGATGGAGATCAAAGGAGCTATGTGATATTGGCCATATCATGTCACTGTTATTATTTGATTACATGTGATGTTTATCATGTTTTGCATCTTGTTTACTTAAAACGACGGTAGTAAATAAGATGATCCCTTACAACAATTTCAAGAAGTGTTCTCCCCTAACTGTGCACCGTTGCTACAGTTCGTCGCTTCGAAGCACCACGTGTTAATCGGGTGTGATAGATCCTTTCGTTCACATACAACGGGTGTAAGAAGTTTTACACATGCAAAAACACTTAGGGTTAACTTGACGAGCCTAAGCATGTGAAGACATGGCCTCGGAACACAGAGACCGAAAGGTCGAACACGAGTCGTATGGAAGATACGATCAACATGGAGATGTTCACCGACGATGACTAGTCCGTCTCACGTGTTAATCGGACACGGATTAGTTGACTTGGATCGTGTAACACTTAGATGACTAGAGGGATGTCTAATCTGAGTGGGAGTTCATTAATAATTTGATTAGATGAACTTAATTATCATGAACTTAGTCTAAAATCTTTACAATATGTCCTGTAGATCAAATGGCCAACGTTGTATTCAATTTCAACGCGTTCCTAGAGAAAACCAAGCTGAAAGACGATGGCAGCAACTATACGGACTGGGTCCGGAACCTGAGGATCATCCTCATAGCTGCCAAGAAAGATTATGTCCTACAAGCACCGCTAGGTGATCCACCCGTCCCACAGAACCAAGACGCTATGAACGCTTGGCAGACACGTACTGATGACTACTCCCTCGTTCAGTGCGGCATTCTTTATAGCTTAGAGCCGGGGCTCCAAAAGCGTTTTGAGAGACATGGAGCATATGAGATGTTTGAAGAGCTAAAAATGGTTTTTCAAGCTCATGCCCGGATCGACAGATACGAAGTCTCCGATAAATTCTTCAGCTGTAAGATGGAGGAAAATAGTTCTGTCAGTGAGCACATACTCACTATGTCTGGGTTGCATAACCGCTTGACTCAGCTGGGAGTTAATCTCCCGGATGACGCGGTCATTGACAGAATCCTCCAGTCGCTTCCACCAAGCTACAAGAGCTTTGTGATGAACTTCAATATGCAGGGGATGGTAAAGACCATTCCTGAAGTATTTGCTATGCTGAAATCAGCAGAGGTAGAAGTCAAGAAGGAACATCAAGTGTTGATGATGAATAAAACCACTAAGTTCAAGAAGGGCAAGGGTAAAAAGAACTTCAAGAAGGACGGCAAGGAAGTTGCTGCGCCCGGCAAGCAAGCTGTCGGGAACAAGTCAAAGAATGGACCCAAGCCTGAGACAGAGTGCTTTTATTGCAAAGGGAAGGGTCACTGGAAGCGGAACTGCCCTAAATACTTAGCGGATAAGAAGGCCGGCAACACCAAAGGTATATTTGATATACATGTGATTGATGTGTACCTTACCAGTACTCGTAGTAACTCCTGGGTATTTGATACCGGTGCCGTTACTCATATTTGTAACTCACCACAGGAGCTACGGAATAAACGGAAACTGGAGAAGGACGAGGTGACGATGCGCGTCGGGAATGGTTCCAAGGTCGATGTGATCGCCGTCGGCACGCTACCTCTACATTTACCTACGGGATTAGTTATAAACCTCAATAATTGTTATTTAGTGCCATGTCTGAGCATGAACATTGTATCAGGATCTCGTTTAATACGAGATGGCTACTCATTTAAATCCGAGAATAATGGTTGTTCTATTTATATGAGAGATATGTTTTATGGTCATGCTCCGATAGTCAATGGTTTATTCTTAATGAATCTCGAGCGTATTACTACACATATTCATAGTGTGAATACCAAAAGATGTAAAGTTGATAATGATAGTCCCACATACTTGTGGCACTGCCCCCTTGGTCACATAGGTGTCAAACGCATGAAGAAGCTCCATGCAGATGGACTTTTAGAGTCTCTTGATTATGAATCATTTGACACGTGCGAACCATGCCTCATGGGTAAAATGACCAAGACTCCGTTCTCAGGAACAATGGAGCGAGCAACCAACTTATTGGAAATCATACATACTGATGTATGCGGTCCAATGAGTGTTGAGGCTCGCGGTGGCTATCGTTATGTTCTCACCCTCACTGATGACTTAAGTAGATATGGGTATGTCTACTTAATGAAACACAAGTCTGAAACCTTTGAAAAGTTCAAGGAATTTCAGAGTGAAGTTGAGAATCAACGTGACAGGAAAATCAAGTTTCTACGATCAGATCGTGGAGGAGAATACTTGAGTCACGAATTTGGCACACACTTAAGAAAATGTGGAATAGTTTCACAACTAACGCCGACTGGAACACCTCAGTGTAATGGTGTGTCTGAACGTCGTAATCGCACTCTATTAGATATGGTGCGATCTATGATGTCTCTTGCCGATTTACCGTTATCTTTTTGGGGCTATGCTTTAGAGACTGCCGCATTCACTTTAAATAGGGCTCCGTCGAAATCCGTTGAGACGACACCGTATGAATTATGGTTTGGGAAGAAACCTAAGCTGTCGTTTCTAAAAGTTTGGGGATGCGATGCTTATGTCAAGAAACTTCAACCTGAAAAGCTCGAATCCAAGTCAGAAAAATGCGTCTTCATAGGATACCCTAAAGAAACTTATGGGTATACCTTCTACCTCAGATCCGAAGGCAAGATCTTTGTTGCCAGGAATGGATTCTTTCTAGAGAAAGAGTTTCTCTCGAAAGAAGTAAGTGGGAGGAAAGTAGAGCTTGATGAAGTATTACCTCTTGAACCGGTAAATGGCGCAACTCAAGAAAATGTTCCTGAGGTGCCTGCACCGACTAGAGAGGAAGTTATTCATGATGATCAAGATACTTCTGATCAAGCTCCTACTGAAATTCGAAGGTCCACAAGGACACGTTCCGCACCAGAGTGGTACGGCAACCCTGTCTTGGAAATCATGTTGTTAGACAACGGTGAACCTTCGAACTATGAAGAAGCGAGGGCGGGACCGGATTCCGACAAATGGCTAGAAGCCATGAAATCCGAGATAGGATCCATGTATGAAAACGAAGTATGGAATTTGACTAACTTGCCCGTTGAACGGCGAGCCATAGAAAATAAATGGGTCTTTAAGAAGAAGACAGACGCGGATGGTAATGTGACCATCTATAAAGCTAGGCTTGTCGCTAAGGGTTATCGACAAGTTCAAGGAATTGACTACGATGAGACTTTCTCACCGGTAGCGAAGCTAAAGTCCGTCCGAATCATGTTAGCAATTGCCGCATTCTACGATTATGAGATATGGCAAATGGACGTCAAAACGGCATTCCTTAATGGTTTCCTTAAGGAAGAGTTGTATATGATGCAGCCGGAAGGTTTTGTCGATCCTAAGAATGCTGACAAGGTGTGCAAGCTCCAACGCTCGATTTATGGGCTGGTGCAAGCATCTCGGAGTTGGAACATTCGCTTTGATGAGATGATCAAAGCGTTTGGGTTTACGCAGACTTATGGAGAAGCCTGCGTTTACAAGAAAGTGAGTGGGAGCTCTGTAGCATTTCTCATACTATATGTAGATGACATACTTTTGATGGGAAATGATATAGAGCTCTTGGACAACATCAAGGCCTACTTGAATAGAAGTTTTTCGATGAAGGACCTTGGAGAAGCTGCTTATATATTAGGCATCAAGATCTATAGAGATAGATCAAGACGCCTCATAGGTCTTTCACAAAGCACATACCTTGATAAGATTTTGAAGAAGTTCAAAATGGATCAGTCCAAGAAAGGGTTCTTGCCTGTTTTGCAAGGTATGAAATTGAGCTCAGCTCAATGTCCGACCACGGCAGAAGAGATAGAAGAGATGAGTGTCATCCCCTATGCCTCAGCCATAGGTTCTATTATGTATGCCATGCTGTGTACCAGACCTGATGTAAACCTTGCCGTAAGTTTGGTAGGAAGGTACCAAAGTAATCCCGGCAAGGAACACTGGACAGCGGTCAAGAATATCCTGAAGTACCTGAAAAGGACTAAGGAAATGTTTCTCGTTTATGGAGGGAAGAGCTCGTCGTAAAGGGTTACGTCGACGCTAGCTTCGACACAGATCTGGATGACTCTAAGTCACAAACCGGATACGTGTATATGTTGAATGGTGGAGCAGTGAGCTGGTGCAGCTGCAAACAGAGCGTCGTGGCGGGATCCACATGTGAAGCGGAGTACATGGCAGCCTCGGAGGCAGCACATGAAGCTATATGGGTGAAGGAGTTCATCACCGACCTAGGAGTCATACCCAATGCGTCGGGGCCAATCAAACTCTTTTGTGACAACACTGGAGCTATTGCACTTGCCAAGGAGCCCAGGTTTCACAAGAAGACAAGGCACATCAAGCGTCGCTTCAACTCCATTCGTGAAAATGTTCAAAATGGAGACATAGAGATTTGTAAAGTACATACGGACCTGTATGTAGCAGATCCGTTGACTAAACCTCTCCCTAGGGCAAAACATGATCAACACCAGAATTCCATGGGTGTTTGATTCATCGCAATGTAACTAGATTATTGACTCTAGTGCAAGTGGGAGACTGTTGGAAATATGCCCTAGAGGCAATAATAAAAGCATTATTATTATATTTCTTTGTTCATGATAATTGTCTTTATTCATGCCATAACTGTATTATCCGGAAATCGTAATACACGTGTGAATACATAGACCATAATATGTCCCTGGTAAGCCTCTAGTTGACTAGCTCGTTGATCAACAGATAGTCATGATTTCCTGGCTATGGACATTGGATGTCATTGATAACGGGATCACATCATTAGGAGAATGATGTGATGGACAAGACCCAAACCTAAGCATAGCACAAAGATCGTGTAGTTCGTTTGCTAGAGCTTTTCCAATGTCAAGTATCTTTTCCTTTGACCATGAGATCGTGTAACTCCCGGATACCGTAGGAGTGCTTTGGGTGTATCAAACGTCACAACGTAACTGGGTGACTATAAAGGTGCATTACAGGTATCTCCAAAAGTGTCTGTTGGGTTGACACGGATCGAGACTGGGATTTGTCACTCTGGATAACGGAGAGGTATCACTGGGCCCACTCGGTAATGCATCATCATTATGAGCTCAAGGTGACAAAGTGGTTGATCACGGGATCATGCATTATGGTACAAGTAAAGTGACTTGCCGGTAACGAGATTGAACAAGATATTGGGATACCGACGATCGAGTCTCGGGCAAGTAACATACCGATTGACAAAGGGAATTGTATACGGGGTTGATTAATCCTCGACATCGTGGTTCATCCGATGAGATCATCGTGGAGCATGTGGGAGCCATCATGGGTATCCAGATCCCGCTGTTGGTTATTGATCAGAGAGTCATCTCGGTCATGTCTGCTTGTCTCCTGAACCCGTAGGGTCTACACACTTAAGGTTCGGTGATGCTAGGGTTGTGAAGATATGTATATGCAGTAATCCGAATGTTGTTCGGAGTCCCGGATGAGATCCCGGACGTCAAGAGGAGTTCCGCAATGGTCCGGAGGTAAAGAATTATATATAGGAAGTGCTGTTTCGGCCATCGGGACAAGTTTCGGGGTTATCGGTATTGTACCGGGACCACCGGAGGGGTCCCGGGGGCCCACCGGGTGGGGCCACCTGTCCCGGGGGGCCACATGGGCTGTAGGGGGTGCGCCTTGGCCTTCATGGGCCAAGGGCACCAGCCCTACTAGGCCCATGCGCCTAGGGTTTCCACCACGGAGGAGTCCAAGTGGTGGAAGGCACCCCGAGGTGCCTTGGGGGGGAGGGAAACCTCCCCTTGGCAGCCGCACCTAGGAGATTGGATCTCCTAGGCTGCGCACCACCCCCCGTTGGCCCTCCTATATATAGTGGGGGAGAGGAGGGATTTCATACCTCAACCTTTGGTGCTTCCTCTCTCCCCGTTACGTCTCTCTCTCGCAGTATAGGCGAAGCCCTGCTACTGTGACGCCCTGCATCCACCACCACGCCGTCGTGCTGCTGGATCTTCATCAACCTCTCTTCCCCCCTTGCTGGATCAAGAAAGGAGGAGACGTCATCCATTCCGTACGTGTGTTGAACGCGGAGGCACCGTCCGTTCGGTGCTTGATCATCGGTGATTTGAATCACGTCGTGTTCGACTACATCATCCCCGTTCTTTGAACGCTTCCGCTCGCGATCTACAAGGTACGTAGATGCATCTAATCACTCATTGCTAGATGAACTCCTAGATGGATCTTGGTGAAACCGTAGGAAAATTTTTGTTTTCTGCAACGTTCTCCAACACCTACCACCTCAGTAATAAAGACCAATGAGCCGTCAACTCACATAGACCCAGCAGTAAGTTGGACGGACGAAGAAACCATCACTCTTGCGCCAGTGAGAGGTTGCGTCCGCTCTGCCCGGGCATGAATGCGACACCGATTCTTTGGAGCAGCGCTAACCATTTCGGGCGGGAAGCGCGCACGGGCGATGGAGGGGCTTTGGGTGGGCCAGGCTGGTCAGGAGCGGGCGTGGCAGCTGTCCGCATGTCCCTACCGGACACGCCCGGAAACGAGAGGATGCACCGACTCTTGCGGCTAAAATCGTACACTACACAACATTTCTCTGTAGGAGTAGGTTGATCTGTTGCTCTCTCTAACACACACATGGTGTTAAACACACACAGACACACACACGCACACGCACGCACCTTGGTCCTGTTGCACCTTCTAACGTGACTTATTACACCTAGGCGGAGGGAGTAGTAAGTATACGAGATACGGTGGCACACTGACTTAAGTCTAATAAAAGAGGCCAAAATTTGTGTGCATGTTATAATAAGGATTCACTTAAAATAGTACGTGAGCGAACAGAGGGATCAATTGGACAGTGTTCCCGAGCAGTAGCGAGATGTGTGAGGTAAGATACACCGCTGGCGCTTTTATTTTTTCTTATTAATTTGTTTGTTTCACCCTCTGACTGGTGGGACCCAACATACTACGTGGAGAGAGGTAAGGTGACTAAGGCTGCATTATTTCTGCACCACTGTGGATAGTCTTACCACCAAAGCCACATGACACGATTATGATTGAAATCCCAATGACTCCCACACACACACAAAAAACACGGCATGCTTGTCACACGAATGCAGGAATGTATAAAAGGTTATTTCCCTCTCGTTGAACATAATGGGAGGGTTGTGTAGCTGGTTAGCCTGTTCGCTCACTCTCTCGCCCTCTCCCACTGGAGCCTCAGTGCTTGCAGTTGCTCTCTTCACACTCTCTTGCCCTCTCCAGATCTAAACAAGACTTCGTTGGCCTCTCTCTCCCCTCACTGCTGCTCAAAGAGCCGGCAGGATCCGTCCGCCGAGAAGGGAAGGAGGCTTAACGATGTTGCCGTCGGCGAGGGACTACCGGCGCAGCTGTTCACTTTCCACCTAGCGGCGGCGCGGGAGGGCCTCCGACCCCTTCTTCTTCGTCGTCGTCCCGTCACCCACCGAACCACGCCCCAAGAACCTTAAGGTATAATTTACTTACTCCACATGCATTGCTGTAGCTGCATGTATACCATGAATCTAGAACGTGGTTCAAAGAGGAAAGGAGTGGGGGAAAGGAGTGGGAAAAGTTGTATATAGCATGAATCTAGGACGTGGTTCAAAGAGGAAATGAAGGGGGAAAGTTGTATAGCATTAATCTAGGACGTGGTTCAAAGAGGAAAGGAATGGGGGAAAGTAGTGGGGAAAGTTGTATCACATAAACCTAGGACGTGGTTCAAAGAGGAAAGGAAGGGGCGAAAGTACTAGTTCAAAAAGGAAAGGAAGGGACAAGGCTGTAGAGTTTGAGCAGGACTAGATTTGCTGCGCTCACATAGGGAAAGGCATCTAAAGATAACAAAACTGGGACCAACACAAATATGCTCCTTGGTTGCTTGTTCTTTGTTGCAACAGACTGTGCATGACCACAGTACATCGGTAGATCTGTCCCATGCAACTCATTAGCTGTTGTTAATCTAAGGCCATGTTTGGTTAAAAACTCCCTAGTCCCTACCTACTGGGTTCCAGGGACTAAACATGGACTAGAGGTTATTAAATGGCATGCTAAAAAACCATGTTACCCCTAGTAATGAACTAATAGAGATAAGGTGTGATGCGTGGTAGGGGCAACTATTGGAAAAAGTCCCAAAAAGACTCCCTCGGGGTCTTCTTTCTTTAGTCCCAAATGCCCACTTTTAGTCCCTAAAAGTCCCTCCTCTTTGGTTTAGATGGGACTGACACGGAGTTTTTTTAGTCCCTACACCAAAATGTCCCTGTAAACAAACACCCTCTAATAAAGCCGCTGGAAAATTGATGCAATGCCATAGTTAAAAGCAAATTACATGTTTAACGAATTTTATTGTTAATATAATCTCTATGTTAATATTAATCAATGCCACCGTTTGAGAAATGCTATTGTCTTGCTTTCTTTCCCATTTAGATAAGGTAGATGCTTCTTTTTGTTGGCTTCTGTGTCATCCACCGTTATTGACCACTAATTGTTTCCTTTGCACCTCTGTGTAAACAGGGTTATCTGCTTCACCTCGTTGCCATTGTGACCTTTTGTTGCACTGCATAAAACACTTTTGTTTTAAGAGTGTTTTGTGCAGTTCAACCAAAATGTCACACCGACAACGTTGCTTGATTGCTTGATCTTAGTGGAACTGCACAAGAGGAGATCTTACTTCCTATCCATTAAGGAGAATTTGGTTCAGATCTTCTTCTTGTGAGTTGTTTGAATTCCGCATCATGAGAGGTCAGTACTAGCCTTCTTTCACATGATTCTGTAGTGTGCATTCATATGTTGTGCTACTTGTACGATAATGTTGCTTGATTTTAGTGAACTGCACAAATGGAGACAAGACTTCCAATCTGTATGTGCACCGTAATATCCCATTGAGGTAAGATAAGGATATTTCACAACTGCTGGCCTGTATTTTGCCACTTTCATCAGAAAATTAAGTTTAGTACTATACTTGCGCTCCCTAATTGACATGCCAAATCTTACATTGAAGGCGAAGCTTGTTTGTTATTGAACCAAGTGATGAAGGGGAAGAACAAGGGGAAGAAAAACAAAAATCAACTCCCGGTGCTGTCATGAAAAAGTGGTATTGTCCTTGAGAAGTGCTTCATATGTGTTGTTTTAAATATTTCCTTTCCTTTTTTCGAGCACACAGTGATGCTAGCATTTAGTAGTCCTCTTGTCTTTGCACAACAGGATCATCTTCCTCTGAAGAAGAATATGGAGTACGTGAAGTGACTAGTTCCGATTATGCCAGGATGAAGAAGCCCTGTCTATCTTATCATCAGAAGGAGCAGTTGAAGGATGGTTACATTAATCCCCACAAGACCAAACTAACTTCAGCTCAGAAGGACTGACAAAATCTCCATTTTTTTGCTGTGATGCGCGAGTACAATGTTGTTCTAGGATTCTTTCTGGTGAGTTCCATTTTTCTAAAAGTGTGCTCTACATGGACCATGTATGTGCCAGTTGAAACTGTCAATTCATAGTACAGTTTGCTCTATACTAATCACTTTTTTGTATTTGTGCAAATAGGGGTGCTCAGCTTGATTTCAATGGGAACTGCAAAAAATGTTCATGAATACATCGAATCATTCATTTCCACCACAAGAAAGGAGGTGCCGATAAGTTCAAGGCGTTGCAACATATAAGGGCGAAATCATACAAGCTACGCGCGAATTTGGTTGATTTTGGTGGAACTGCACAAAAAGAACAGCTGGTTTATTTAGCACGAGGTGACATGTCAATGTCTGAACTGATGGCAAACCCTGCCCATTCCACAATCGTAGGCATTTGATATTTTGGAATGGGACAACCTTGTCAAATTTTGCTCATTGATTTTAGCAAGACATGCGTTTGATATTTTCGAATGGGACGCCCTTGCTGTCAGCAGCGTCGAACAATTTTTTATTTATTCTTTAGTTGTGAAGTAAATATTGCCTCTGACATGTGAGTCGCTGAGATGCATAATCATCGATTGTTTTGAATGTTCTCTATGAATTGCCAGGCATGTGTGTTTGATTGCAATGTACAGAAATGCTAAAAACCTGCTCAAACTCTTTGTACTCCTTCTGTTCCTTTTTACTTCGCACATTGTGAAAGTGCATACTTTTTATAAGATTAAAGTAGAGATACTTTGACTACAGACAAAACTTGTATGCAGACTAGAAAGGACCGGAGGGAGTACATGTGAAACTGCTGCAAACGAGGTGATCACCATGGGAATAATGCTAGTACATATTGTTTTGCATGTTCATCCAATGCCAGTGATACAGGAATTCGAACTAATCGAAATAAATTCATTCATACACGGTCGGATTTCATATAAACATGCCAGATTTCATTACATTTCATACATTCTTCAACTAAAAAGGGGTGCGCTGGAGGTATAATTAATTAACCGAAGCTACCCACATGTGTCCTGCTGAGCCGAACAGAAGCTTCAGTGACTTAACTGCAGTTGCAGTTGCATAACTGACATGTGGCATGTTGGGCCCACGTGTCAGTCAGCCAACTGCACCAGTAGTTAAATAGAAGCAGCGTTACTCTCCAGCAGAACTCCCCGACTCCACGTCGCCGCCAAGAAGCTAACCGGCCGTCAATGGTCAACCCGCCTAGCTTGGCTTCAACAGGAGGGTAGCGGCGGTGGCCTTACTTGGACCCGAGCGGCGGCGACCTACCGTGTTCTACTCTTCCTCGTTTTTTGTGTGGCGCGGCCTCGTTGGTAGCGGGGCGGGGCCTCGGCGGAGCCGGCGATGTCCTCTGTCTCGTTGCCAGCGGGCGGCGCCTCAGCGGAGCGGTGGAAATCCTCCCCCGCGTTGCCGGCAGGGCGGGGCCTCGGCTAAGCCGGCGATGTCCTCTGCCTCGTTGCTGGCGGGACGGGGCCTCGGCAGAGCCGGCGGTGTCCTCTGCCTCGTTGTTGGTGCCACGGGGCCTCGGTGGAGCAGGGCCTCATCGACGCCAGCGGAGCGGGGACTCTCGGAGCCGGCATTGTCCTCTGCCTTGTCCTCGGTCTCGCCAAACAGCGCCTCGCCTGCTTCATCGCCCTCTTTGCTAGCCTCTTTATAGGCGGCCGCAGCCTCCGCCACCCGCATGCGCTCCCGCCAGCACTCGAGGCGGCCCTTGCGGGCGGAACGGTACGAGTCAAGCAGCGCCTCCTGCTCCGCCCGCTCCGCAGCGATCTGCTCCTCCGCCTGCAGATGCTCCTGGAAAAGATGGTGGTTATAGGCGGCGTCGGCCTGCGCCTCCCGGAACTGCTCCTGACGCATCTGCCTCACACTATCCATATATTGGGCACGGGCCTCGCCGATGGTCATGGTGCAATGCACCGGCGAGGATGGCGCGGAGGACGGGGTTGGCGCCGGACCGTCGACTACCATGTTCTCCATTGGGATGTCGTCGTCCTCTGGCTGCCTGCCGGCC
Source organism: Triticum urartu (assembly GCF_003073215.2). Taxonomy (NCBI): domain Eukaryota; kingdom Viridiplantae; phylum Streptophyta; class Magnoliopsida; order Poales; family Poaceae; genus Triticum; species Triticum urartu. The sequence continues at coordinate 367,886,753 of NC_053024.1, forward strand.
AGCCGGTCGGCAGCAATGGCTGCCATCTCCTTGTGGTCCATCGTCTGCCCGTCCAGAAGAGCGCTGGAGCGCGAGGAAGCCATGGTGGGCAGTAGTGGTGTGGACAGGAGAAAGGGAACGGATGCGAATGACTGCGGCTATGGCCGGCGCAGCAGTTTATATAGCAATGGTGGGCGGGCAGAGGGACGGACGTGTGGCGCCGGAGTAGCCGCCTCAGCAACCGCGTATCATTAATTTGGGCGGCAGATGGACGGACGGACGGCACTTGTGTCGTTTGAAGGCGGAGCAATCGCCTGCACCGGGAAACGGGGCGGGTGGCGCTGACTGTTTCGGGCGGAAAGCGCGCGCGGGCGAGGAGATGACTTTACTTGGAGAGGATGACAATGGGGACCCACCAGGTCCATAGCCTCACGTACGCAAGTGCCTCCTTATTATATATATATGTATAAAACTATACTCCCTCCGTCTAGGTGAATAAGTCGTATTAGAAGGTGCATCACGACCTAGGTGCAAGAAGATTGGTGGAAAAGAAGAATATTTCTCTCTTCTAAACACAACATTTAATCACAGCGGTTAAGAGGATGCCTTATTAGCTACCCATGCAGGCCATCGTAATTCATAGCATGCAAAGCGCTTTTATTTCTTGCCTAATAACCGCATGGACGTGCTGCATGCATTGGTCCTTGCCCGAGCAAAAAAAGGAGGAAAGGGGTTTCCACGCGAGACAACGAGGCAGAGGTGGAAGCGCTCGCTGGTGTTATTTATTTTGCTTCCCCCTGGTTTCCTGACATCACGGTCCCACACCATTGTCAACCTATGTAGTACTAGACAATAAACGAGAGAATTGCACAAGAAGCGGCCGACAGCTGGGACCAAGCAGCTCGAGCAGTATTTGTGTTTTTGAGGTGTGAGCACTGGAGAGTTTTTCGATGTTTAGCCCATATATTAATTTTTCTCCTCTGAACAACAACGAAAACATCGCTGCAGGTATTAACAGGGCGGGCTGTGGCCCGTCTAGCCCAGGCCAGATATCCAGCCCAGACATTAATTTTTTTCAAGCTGAAAATGGCTAGCATAGCTATACTTTTTTTAGGAATACCCAAGCAAGGTCAAGTTGTTATTCTCCGCCCCGCTGGGCTACAAATCTTTCCTAGGAGGGATGCATTAGGCTTAACAAGAAAATGGGCTTTAAGAAATAATAAATGGGATGTAATTATAAAAACTTGGGAGTAACTATAAAAAATGCACCAAACACGTGATTACTTTATAAAATATTATTTTTGGATATTGAGAATTTTAATTTCATTAATTCTTGCGAGCGCAATGTTTCGTTGGATTTTTACGTAATATAAATTTATATTGAAATTGTATTTAATCTGACTAGAAATTTCGGGATAAAAATATTTCGGATCCCATCAAAATGTGGGAAATTTTATTGAATTCTGTTTTGAACGGTTGGTTGAAATGGGCTGTACTTTTAACAAACTGTAAATGGGTCGTAGTAAATTCCATTAGAATTCAAAAATGGGCTACACATTCTTACAAATCTCAAATGGGCTATAAGTTCTCTGCCACACACTTCTGGCCTTACTAAGTTGACGCGTCCACTAAAAAAACAGAGTTGACGCGTATGCAAGGCTTTGTCAACTTATAGTCAACACATGGTTCTAGCAGCAGTGGCCGTCGGATGTACATCCAACAGATGTTGTGCTTCTTCTTCAATCTCGGATATTCTAGCTTCACCCGCCCAAAAAATGATTCCTCCCCCCTGACATCTGGGGCGCACCGTTTCGGAAGCTGGCCTATGGGCCTACTAAGTTGACGTACCAAGGGCTTTGTCAACTTAGTCAATATAAATGATTCTTCAACCTCTGGTCTTCATGCTCCCGCCGCCCAAAGCAGCGCCGGTCGTGCCGCCTGCTCCTGCCTCCCGTGGCCGGCTGTGCTGCCGTGGAGGCCTCATCGCCCCCTACTATTCCCACCGCTGGCCAGGCCCTGCGGCGACGGCAGCCTCACACCGCAGCCGAACGAGTGAACCCTCATACTCCTCTCCGCGTGGGCATCCACTACCGCATCTTCACCGGCTCCGCGTCGTCCCCTTCCTAGGCCTCGCCGTCATCCACCGCCCAGGTGCTCTCGGCGCAGCATGGTCAACGTGGAAGGAATGACTTCCATCGGACATGGACTGTACGAGGAGAGGCTAACAGCTGGGTCCACGGCGGCAGCAAGGAAGTGCCTCCTTATTACGCGGAAAATAATGATTCCTCCACCTGACAGCAGAGACCCACCGGACGGGCCACCAGTATTTTGCGAAAAAAATCGTTTCCCCCTGACTGTTGGGACCCATCGAACGGGCCACCGTATTTCGCAAAAAAAAACGTCCCCCCCCCGCTGTCAGCTCGGACCCACCGGAAGTGCCTCCTTATTACGCACAAAAAAATGAATACTCCCTCGGCTAGCTGGGACCCACCTTGCTGGGAGGCTGACTTGTGGGCCTACTAAGTTGACGGGGACAAAGGGCTTTGTCAACTTAGTCAATATGAACGATTCTAGCTCAAGTGACCGTACGATATCCATCCAACGGCCGTAGTGCTACTTCAACCTCTGGTCTTCTTGCTCCAGCCGCCCAAAGCAGCACCGGTCATGTCGCATGCTCCTGCCTCCCGTGGTCGGTTGTGCTTCCGCAGAGGCCTCACTGCCCCGTACTATTCCCACCGCTGGCCAGGCCCTGCGACGACGGCAGCCTCACACCGCAGCCGAACCAGTGAACCCTCATAGTCCTCTCCGCGCGGGCTTCCACTACCGCGTCGTCCCCTTCCTAGGACTGGTCGTCGTCCACCGCCGTGGTGCTCTCCGCGCGGCGTGGTCAACGTGGTCAAGGAACGACTTCCATCGGAAGAGTACTGTATGTGGAGAGGCTGACAGCTGGGTCCACGGCAATAGCACAGTTTTTTTGTGATTTGCCAAGTAAGTCGCTTTGTCAGGCCTGTTGGGCTGCAAATCTTTCAAGACCAGGAGAGATTTCATTCGGCTGGTCGAGAAAATGGCCCATCAATAATGAGAAATGGGTTGTATATTTGTAAAACACATCAAACCGGCAATTAGTTTCAAATATCTTTTTTTCATTTCAAGATTTTAAATTACATTAATTTTTATGCATGGAGAATTTGTTGGATTTTATACTGATATACATCTATTTTTAAAATCAGTTTGAATGTGAGTTGAAATTTCGGCATTAAAAACAGTTCGAACCGCACCGAAATATGCAAAATTTCGTATAATTTTTTAACTGTTGCCATAATATGGGCTGTAATGCTAACAAAAAGAATATGGGCTCGAAAAAAAAACCTTAAGAATTAGCAAATGGGCTGTAAATTATTAGAAATAATGGCAGATGGGTTGTATGCTGTTTCCACAGATTTGAGGCTTTCCTAAAAAAAAGGTTGACGCACAAGCACTGACTGTTGGATGTCCATCCAACGGCCGTCGTGCTTCTTCAATCTCTGCTCTTCCTGCTCCAGCCGCTCAAACAAGCGCCGACGGGACTGCCTGCTCCCTCCTCCTCGCGGCCGGCTGTGCTGCCACGCAGGCCTCACCGCCCGACCATACTCCCATCGCTGGCCTAGCCATCCCTCTACTCACCCACACTTGTTGTTATTCTCCGGCAACGGCAGACGAACCAGTAAACCCTCGTACAGTCGTACTCCCCTCCGCGTGGGAAACAACTGCCGAGTCTTCCCTGCCTCCGTGTCGTCCCCTTCCTAGGCCTTGCCGTCGTCCACCGCTCTGGTGCTCTCGGCGCTGCATGGTCAACGTGGTCAAGGAACGACTTGCATCGGACGTGGACTGTACGTGGAGAGGCTGACAGCTGGGTCCACGGCCGCAGCAAGGAAGAGCTCCCTTATTACGCGGAAAATAATGATTCCTCCACCTGACAGCTGGGACCCACCGGACGGGCCACTGTATTTCACAAAAAAACGTTTCCCCCTGACTGCTGGGACCCACCAGCTTCATCTTCGCACCCAAGGAAGTGCGTCCGAGCAAAAAAACGATTCGCCCCCTGACTGCTGGGACCCACCAGCTACATCTTCGCAGGCAAGGAAGTGCCTGACAGTCGGGACCCACCTGGTCGAAGCGTACGTAGCGTTGTCATTCTGGTCGCGAACGTGTGCGTACATACTGGTCGATGTAGAGGCGCGCATGTGTCGTAGTAGAGGCGCGCACGTAGCATGTACACGTACGTACATCGGCCAGGGTGCAAGAAAGAAAATATGACCACGTATGTGTACATACGGGCGGGGTCTCGAACGCCTACTCGCGCATACGTACGGCCAGGGCTCATGTACATTGCTGGGTCGGAATAGAGAAACAGCGTCGTCGTCGTGTTCATGGGGAGGCAACGGAACGCGTGGGCGCCAACCGGCTGGGTCGGAACGGAATGTGTGGTCGTGTTCATCGGGAGGGCTTGGATGGAACAGGCGATGGAAATGAGGCCTGGCATACCGCACAATGGAGGAATCGGACCTCCTACGTTCAGAACCGGGTCCTGTTGATCGGGAGGGGTCTGGCGTACCACAAAACGGAGGAAACGGACCTCCTACAGTCGAAACGGGGGTCCTGTTGCTTGGGAGGGGTGTGGCGTACCGCAAACGGAGGAAACGGACCTGTGTTGGAGCGCTACGGTCGAAACGGGGGTCCTGTTGATCGGGAGGGGTGTGGCGTATCGCAAAACGGACGAAACGAACTTGTGTTGGAGCGCAACGGTCGAAACGGGGGTCCTGTTAATCGGGAGGGGTGTGGCGTACTGCAAAACAGGACTCCACGGGATACTGTTCATCTCCACCGTCAACCCCCTCCAGCCTCCACGAGCTACTGTTCATCCACCGTCGACCTCCTCCAGCCTCCACCTGCGACTGTTCATCCACGGGCTCCTGTTCATCCAGCCTCCACCGCGCGCTACTCCACCGGCTACTGTTCAACCAGCCCTCTCCACGGGCTCCTGTTCAACCACCCCTCCACGGGCTACTGTTCATCCTGCCCTCCACCGTCTACTGTTCATCCTGCCCTCCACGGGGTGGTCCTGTTCATCCAGCCCTCCACGGGGTCCTTTTCATCCAGCCCCAACCGGCTCGATCGATCGGGGTCCTATTCATCCAGAGGCAACACCACGGGGTCCTGTTCATCCACCCCCACCAGGAACTGTTCATCCAACCCCCCCCCCCCCCCCCCCCCCCCCCCCGCAACGCTCACTGTTCATCCAGAGGCAGCATCGATCGGCTTCAGTTAGCAGTAGTAGCGAAGGAATCGCTCGATCGGGTTCAGTTAACAGCCATCGATCGATCGCTCAGGTTCAGTAACGCGTAGCCTGCAGTGCAATCGCTCGGGTTCAGTTAGAGCCCAATGCCTCGCTCAGGTTCAGTTAGAGCCAACGCCTCGCACACACGCGCGTACGTGTACGAGAGAAACGCACATCACTCGGCCCCCGACCTCCCACCGTAATCGGGAACTCCCCGAAATTTTCCTCGCCCTCGCTTCTACCATGGTTTTTTCCGTCATGGATGGCCCAAAGAATGTCATGTAGCTGCGTCTCCGGCCCACCCAGGACGAAAAGCCCATTTTCTGTCATGATTTTTTGTCATAGAAGTAGGAGCCCACCACATCTATGATGATACCGGGTTTTGTCACAATTATCGTCATAGAAGTGTCATATGTATGACAGAAAAAAATTCGTTCGGCCCAAAATGTCATGGATGTGTCTTTTTTTGTAGTGATATGGACTGCGAATATCAAGCGTCCCCTCCCTGGAGCCTTAAAACTTGCATATTCCCAAGGGATCACGCGAACCGCATGTTTAGGTTACCAAAACTCGTATTGATGAGAATCATGTAATAAGGGGGCGCGATCTCTGCTTTGACAAGTTGTGTCGTCGGAGGTTGCGAATCGAAGCGCGAAACGGGAGGTCGAAAAACAGTTCGAAGTAATAAAGCGACTGGATGTAACATCTCGTCTGTGAAATCATCAGAAGATAGAATTTATTTGTATTTTCACCTTTATGTTTAAGGATGGTGACTATTGTACAGAGCCAAATATAGTACTGATGGTCAACTGCTTTGAAGTGTTCGGAGGAGCAACCCGCCTTGCAATGCCGAAGATAATCTACGCCCGGGACACATCGTCATTGAAGACTGGTTCAGGGCTACTAAGGGAGTCCAGGATTATGGGGTCCTCGGGCGTCCGGGCTATGTGATATGGGACGGACTAATGGGCCATGGAGATACAAGACAGAAGACTTCCCCCCGTGTCCGGATGGTACTCTACTTTGCGTGGAAGGCAAGCTTAGCGTGCGAATATGAAGATTCCTTTCTCTATAAACCGACTCTGTACAAACCTGTCGAATTTCGGGTTCCGGCAAAACCCTTGAGGTTCGAACACTGGGGTGCGCACGACGATCTTTCCCCCCAGCTCAAGCTCTCACAATGATCTCAGAACCTAACTCGCCGAACCCGAAGAACAAAGGACACAGGGTTTATACTGGTTCGGGCCACCGTTGTGCTATAATACCCTACTCCAGTGTGGTGTGGTGGATTGCCTCTTGGGCTGAGGATGAACAGGTACAAGGGAAGAACAGCCTCCTGAGGAGAGGTGTTCTTAGGCTCGATGAGCTTGTGTGGTTGAGGATGGAATGGATCCGATCCAAGATGAGTTGCCTCCTACTATGGTGGCCAGTCCTATTTATAGAGGCCATGGTCCTCTTCCCAAATGTAGGCGGGAAGGGATCCAACAACGGCCAATTTTGAAGGGAGAAAACTAGTACAAGTTATCCTGACAAAAGGTGGTCTTCGCCTGCCAAAGGCTCTCGTGGAGACGCCGTCCTGGGCTCCACAGTGACCTCCGTCCTGCCGTCCTGCTGGTCTTGGTCTTGTTGGACCGACATGGAAACCTTTGCCTAATGCCTCGGGACTCCTCGCTTGCGCATGCCCCTTTAGCACCAAAGAGGAAACGAGGACACTGCGTGCGCTAGTGACCGCCTAGCCTCGGTCGTAATGGCTTGCGTCACAGGAACCTTGCGAGGTGCCCCTCACCTTGATCTCTCCGCCCCTCGCGAGCCAGCCTAGTCAGGCCGCCCCCGAGGAGGTCTTGTGTCGTCCACCTCGCGAGGCTTGGCTCCTCACAAGGGTCTTCAGTGTTTGCCGGTGAAGAAGGGTCGTACAGGGCCGCTGGTGCTGCCACACTATGGGCCGCAGGCAGGCAAGTCTGGGGACCCCCGTTCTCAGAACGCCGACAGTAGCCCCCGGGCCCAAGGCGCGCTCGAACTTGGCTTCGAGGCGAAGCCAACGGGAAAGTGTGGAGCGCCACGGGCCCCAACCGCCTGCGGCCCTGATTGACGCATGGCGACTGACGAGACGTGGGCGTCCACGCTTCCCCACGCAGCCTTTATATCCGCCTGGCTAGGCGGCCACCGCGGCCCATACACAGTTACCCTCGTCGTTGGCGACGTACTCCCCCAACTCTTCTGCCTTCCCACAATGACTGCTTCTTCTTCCAATATGTCATGGGCTCTGTCCTCTCCATTGCCATGGTGCCTAGCCGGACAAGGAAGGAGAAGAAGAAGCCCAAGTCCTTCGAACCACCTCCGGCCTTCGGGGCAGCCGTCGGACGGTCGGTGGTGCTCAACCAGGAAGCCATGGACAAGGTATGCCTTGCGCTCGCCGCTGATTTCAACAAATGGGGGAAGACGGTGGCGTGGCCCGCATCCCACGCCTCGTTGACAGGACAGTCACTGAGGTCCATACTTTCCATGATGCCCTATGGGCCGTCCTGATCGCCCCTTTCTCCACCTTCTTCAACATCGTGCTTTCTCATTACCAAATCCATATGCTACACCTAGATCCTTAATCCATCGCCCTCCTTGTTGTCTTCACCTTTGTCAGCGATGCCATGGTGGGCATTGCTCCTTCTGTGGCCCTACTTCGCCACTTCTTCTCACTGCACCTGACCAAACCTCAGCAGTGCTCGTGCGTGAGCTTCTAGGCCATGGCTACGATGGCCGGATTGGGGATTGACTTCGAGCTCCCGCCATGTAACACCCACGATGCGGTTATATCTCCCACGTGTCGGAGCACGACTTAGAGGCATAACTGCATTGTAGGCAATGTCGCAAGAGGGGTAATCATTACACATCCCATGTACTGAATAAGAAAGAGATACATAGTTGGCTCATCGAACTCCCACTTGAGCTCAGTCGTATCTCCTGGAAAGGTATCATCGGCACCTGCATCTGGTTTCGGAAGTAATCCGTGAGTCATGGGGACTCAGCAATCTCACTCCCTTGCGATCAAGACTATTTAAGCTTATGGGTAAGGAAAAATGTATGAGGTGGAGCTTCAGCAAGCACTAGCATAAATGGTGACTAACTTACGCAAAAGAGAGCGAGAAGAGAAGGGAAAGCACGTTCGAGAAAGTAAGATCAAGAAGTGATCCAAGTCTACTTACGTTCAAGCATAACCCGAGACCGTGTTCTCTTCTTGGACTCCACCGAAAAGAGACCATCACGGCTACACACGTTGTTGATCCATTTTAATTAAGTTAAGTTTCAGGTTTTCTACAACCGGACATTAAAAAATTCCCATCTTCCCATAACCGCGGGCACGTCTTTCGAAAGTTCAAATCCCTGCAGGGGTGTCCCAACTTAGCCCATCACAAGCTCTCACGGTCAACGAAGGATATTCCTTCTCCCAAGACGGCCCGATCAGACTGGAATCCCGGTTACAAGACATCACGACAATGGTAAAACTAAACCAGCAAAGCCGCCCGATGTGCCGACAAATCCTGATAGGAGTCGCACGTATCTCGTTCTCAGGGCACACCGGATAGGTCAAGCTACGAGTAAAACCAACCCTCGAGTTGCCCCGAGGTGGCCCCGCAGGCTGCCCGTATCGGACCAACACTAACACTCAGAACTGGCCCCGGGGGGTAAAAATAAAGATGACCCTCGGGCTCCAGAAACCCAAGGGAAAAGAAAAGGCTAGGTGGAAAATGGTAAAACCAATGTTGGGCCTTGGTGGAGGAGTTTTATTTAAGGCGAACTGTCAAGGGGTTCCCATTATAACCCAACCGCGTAAGGAACGCAAAATCAAGGAACATAACACCGGGATGACGGAAACTAGGGCGGCAAGAGTGGAACAAAACACCAGGCATAAGTCCAAGCCTTCCACCCTTTACCAAGTGTATAGATACATTAATTAAATAAGATATATTGTGATATCCCAACAAATAAACCATGTTCCAACAAGGAACAAACTCCAATCTTCACCTGCAACTAGCAACGCTATAAGAGGGGCTGAGCAAAGCGGTAACATAGCCAAACAACGGTTTGCTAGGACAAGGTGGGTTAGAGGCTTGGCTTAGAATATATGGGAGGCATGATATAGCAAGTGGCAGGTATCGCAGCATAAGCATAGCAATAGAGCGATCATCTAGCAAGCAAAGATAGAAGTGATTTCGAGGGTATGGTCATCTTGCCTGCAAAGTTCTCCGGGTTGACGTAAGCTTGATCCTCGTAAGGGTTCCTCGATCACGTACTCGTCTCCCGGCTCTACCCAAAGCAAGAACACAAGCAAAGGGAACCACAATCAACCACGGTGCAATGCGCAAGCAACACAATGCAAAAACATATCATGATATGCGGGATGTGATATGCAATGCATATGCGTGCTTCGGAAGGGAAAGATTGAACCAGGCCTCAACTTGGAAAACCAAGAGTGCCGCTGGAAAGTTGAGTTGAATTCGGTAGAAATCGGATGCACGGTTTGCAAATGGCAAGCAAAACAATAATGGCATAAAGCTGCAATTAACAACACGATGCCATCTAAATGCGTCAAGAAAATAAGCTACTGCACTCTAACATAGCTACAAAGCACATGGCAGTGATCCACTCAAGATTCTTGACAAAAGATGAACACTGAGCTACGGCTAAATCACACAATAGAAGGTACAAACAAGCATGGAAAAAGTGCAAAAGATATCAGGTTCACAGACAGTGAAAATAACATGTCAGGATTTAACATCAGGAAGCAATGTTTAGAGCAAGATAACAACATGCTACAGGAACATATCATGGCAAAGCAATGCATGGCATGAAACTACACAAAGCATATAACAAAAGTCCCTTACTGACAATAAGCCAAAAGGGATTAGAAAATACAATGGCACCCATGTAAACATAGCAAGTTTCGTTAATAGATTCAAAATTAGCAGAAAACTGGAACATGGCAAAACAGAATTACGTAGGCATGTTTGCGAGCTCGATGCACTCACCACAAGGCATTGCATGAAAAACTAAGCATACACCCAGCAATTATGCATGATAAATAAGCTAACCATGGCAAGAACAACCTCATAGCATGCATGGATCAACTCCAACAACCTCAGCAAAATTGCTTAACACGTAAACAATCTGCCAGGAACATCTTATAGCAAAAGTAGAGTAAGATTGAGTCATGCTAGGGTACTCCATAGTTGCAAACAAAGACATGGATGGATAGAGCACAACAACATCTCAAAATCATCCTTACTGAACACGCTCAAAAGAGGCATGGATCACTCTGTAGCAACAAGAATACATGGCATAAAAATATCATCAGGGAAATGACTGGAAGAATTTTAAGTCCCTGAAATCAGCAACATTACGAGAGCTACTTTGCATGCTTGTGCTAGTCACCACAATGATCACAAAAATACATGGCATACACCCCAGTAAAGATGGCATGGCATACAACAAAAACACATGTAGGGCTCAAGATCATAGGAGGCACACATTAAACATGGCAAAAATGACAAATGTCCATAACCTGTTAAGAATCTGAAACTAACATTACATAGCACTATTGCAACAGCATTTAGGTCATCGAGATGAACTCAAATGAACATGGTGCAATGGAATGAAATGAAGTGCACATCCAGACGAACAATTTGATATGCTACACGCCCAAAACGGAGCCACGGATGCAAAGATATGACATGATGAAATATGCTAAAAATACTGGGGACTTAGTGGAAAATTAGGTGAACCTCGTTTCAGATCTGGATCGCACGCGGATCAAGGTCGACCGGAACAGTAGCTCGCCGGGGCTAATGGAAGTGGTGGCCGGAGCTGTAGCCGCCGGCGTCGAGGTGCTCGCCGGTGGGGGGGGGCAGAGCCGGGGCGGCGATGGAGGAGACGGCGGCGAGGACGGGGCGCTGGTCGGAGAGGCGGGCGGCGGCGGTGGACCGGCGAGGAGGCGGCGGCCGGAAGAGGAGGCGGCAGTCACCGGCGTGGGCGGAGGGCGGCGGCGCGGCGAGCTCCCGGGCGGCGCGAGGAGCGGGCAGACGCAAGGAGCGGGCAGCGCGACTTGGGCCTCGGGGGCCCGACCCGGGCCTCGGTGGGCCGGTGCGGGAGGTGGCGAAGTGGGCATGGGAATCGCAACATGTCAGCGTCCGATTGGTCGGGCGGTGGCGGGCGGACGTGTCCGGCCAGATCCGGACGCGTCCGGCGGCGGGAGGAAGAAGAGGCTAGGGTTAGGGGTGGATTTGATCCGGGATTTTCGGGGGAGATGCCTATTTATACATATAAGGAGCTAGGAGGCTCCAAATTGAGCACGGTTTTCAGCCACGCGATCGTGATCGAACGACCGAGATGATGGAGGGGGTTTAGGTGGGTTTTCGGCCACTTTGGAGAGGTGTTGAGCTGCAACACACACGAGGCCTTTACGGTTCCCCGGTTAACTGTTGGAGTATCAAACGAAGTCCAAATGGCACGAAACTTGACAGGCGGTCTACCGGTGGTGAACCAAGGCCGTTTGGCAAATCTTGGTCCAATCCGAGAACGTTTAACACCCGCACACGAAAAGAGGCAAAAGGGGACATCGGAGGACATAGGAGTGCCGGATTGCAAAACAGACAACGGGGAAAATGCTTGGATGCATGAGATGAACATGTATGCAAATGCGATGAGCATGATGACATGATATGAAATTCATGACACGCAAGAAAATGACAAGACAACAACATCGACAAACTAGAAGACACCTGGCGCAACAGTCTCGGGGCGTTACACACCATCAACAAGTGGGTTCCAGAAGCGGTGGGTATTCGTGGACATCGCCGTGCTCAGCCCCCTGCTCCCGCTTCCGTCGGCACCCGCCGTTCCCAGCTCTGGCTGAGGCCACGAGAGGCTCGCTGACCCACGTCTTGCCTACGTCTAGCTCCGGTTGAAGAGGCTGAAGGATCTTCGCATGTCTGCACCCATGGTGGTGAAGGATTTCATCTGGCGCCGTGCTTCCCCGCTTCAGCGCCATTCTCGACCAATGTGGACCTTGTCCGGCAGCAAGGACCACATGAGGCTTCACGAGTCCGGGCATCCCCTTGAGGCGCAGCAAACTGTGCTTGAGATCTTGGCGGGCGACCCGTCACCAGTCAACATGCCAGAGGAGGGTTGTCCCTTGTACTGCTGCTCGAACAAGGTGGATTTCGCGAGGCAAATGCCCTCTTTCGATGAGTGGGGATTATGCCCGGCCGGTCTTGAAGGGCCTCGCGAGAACCCGGTTCTCGTGGCTCCTTTGCTCGCCACCAGCGCGACGATCTCCCCAGAAGTGGGTGCAGGGGGGCGACCACCGTCCGCCGCTGGCGTCGCGGCTGCTGAGGAATCATCGCTTCTCGGGGCTCCCGGAGGGCCGCCTCACGACCCTCTAGAAAGCCATCTTGAGGAAGCGGCCAGAGGGGCGTCGCGGCCTGCTACTCCTGAGGCTACATCCCCCGAGGCCCCGGCGTATCACCGCGAGGCGGAGGATGGCACCCTCAAGGTCGCCCCCTCAGGAGCTACCCCAGCTGCGCCCAGAGCTGGTGACCGTGCTCTGGGCTTCGGCCGGCTCTGACTGAACTTCGATGCGCTCCGCAAGAGGAAGCGGTCTCCAAGCTGCAGCAGTGATGCCTTCCGGCCATTGAAACAGAGGAAGTATATCCCATAGATGAGTGAGTACGTTTAGCACCAAAGAGGAAACGAGGACACTGCATGCGCTAGTGCCCTCCTGGTTCCCGCCTGGCCTCGATCGTCATGGCTTGTGTCACAGGAACCTTGCGAGGTGCCCCTCACCTTGATCTATCTGCCCCTCGCGAACCAGCCTAGTGAGGCCGCCCCCGAGGAGGTCTTGTGTCGTCCACCTCGCGAGGGTTGGCCCCTCACAAGGGTCTTGAGTGTTTGCCGGTGAATATGGGCCGTACAGGGCCACTGGTGGTGCCACACTATGGGCCGCAGGCAGGCAAGTCTAGGGACCCCCGTTCTCAGAACGCTGACAGTAGCCCCCGGGCCCAAGGCGCGCTTGAACTTGGCTTCAAGGCGAAGCCAAGGGGAAAGTGTGGAGCGCCACGGGCCCCAACCGCCTGCGGCCCTGATTGACGCATGGCGACTGACGAGACATGGGCGTCCACGCTTCCCCATGCAGCCTTTATATCCGCCTGGCTAGGCGGCCACCGCGACCTACACAGTTACTCCCTCGTCGTTGGCGACGTACTCCCCCAACTCTTCTGCCTTCCGGCAATGACTGCTTCTTCTTCCAATATGTCATGGGCTCCGTCCTCTCCATCGCCATGGTGCCTAGCCGGACAAGGAAGGAGAAGAAGAAGCCCAAGTCCTTCGAACCACCTCCAGCCTTCGGGGCAGCCGTCGGACGGTCGGTGGTGCTCAACCAGGAAGCCATGGACAAGGTATGCCTTGCGCTCGCCGCCGATTTCAACAAATGGGGGAAGACGGTGGCGTGGCCCGCATCCCACGCCTCGTTGACAGGACAGTCACTGAGGTCCATACTTTCCTTGATGCCCTATGGGCCGTCCTGATCGCCCCTTTCTCCACATTCTTCAACACCGTGCTTTCTCATTACCAGATCCATATGCTACACCTAGATCCTTAATCCATCGCCCTCCTTGTTGTCTTCACCTTTGTCAGCGATGCCATGGTGGGCATTGCTCCTTCTGTGGCCCTACTTCGCCACTTCTTCTCACTGCACCTGACCAAACCTCAGCAGTGCTCGTGCGTGAGCTTCTAGGCCATGGCTACGATGGCCGGATTGGGGATTGACTTCGAGCTCCCGCCATGTAACACCCACGATGCGGTTATATCTCCCACGTGTCGGAGCACGACTTAGAGGCATAACTGCATTGTAGGCAATGTCGCAAGAGGGGTAATCATTACACATCCCATGTACTGAATAAGAAAGAGATACATAGTTGGCTCATCGAACTCCCACTTGAGCTCAGTCGTATCTCCTGGAAAGGTATCATCGGCACCTGCATCTGGTTTCGAAAGTAATCCGTGAGTCATGGGGACTCAGCAATCTCACTCCCTCGCGATCAAGACTATTTAAGCTTATGGGTAAGGAAAAATGTATGAGGTGGAGCTGCAGCAAGCACTAGCATAAATGGTGACTAACTTACGCAAAAGAGAGCGAGAAGAGAAGGGAAAGCACGTTCGAGAAAGTAAGATCAAGAAGTGATCCAAGTCTACTTACGTTCAAGCATAACCCGAGACCGTGTTCTCTTCTTGGACTCCACCGAAAAGAGACCATCACGGCTACACACGTTGTTGATCCATTTTAATTAAGTTAAGTTTCAGGTTTTCTACAACCGGACATTAAAAAATTCCCATCTTCCCATAACCGCGGGCACGTCTTTCGAAAGTTCAAATCCCTGCAGGGGTGTCCCAACTTAGCCCATCACAAGCTCTCACGGTCAACGAAGGATATTCCTTCTCCCAAGACGGCCCGATCAGACTTGGAATCCCGGTTACAAGACATCACGACAATGGTAAAACTAAACCAGCAAAGCCGCCCGATGTGCCGACAAATCCTGATAGGAGTCGCACGTATCTCGTTCTCAGGGCACACCGGATAGGTCAAGCTACGAGTAAAACCAACCCTCGAGTTGCCCCGAGGTGGCCCCGCAGGCTGCCCGTATCGGACCAACACTCAGAGGAGCACTGGCCCCGGGGGGGTAAAAATAAAGATGACCCTCGGGCTCCAGAAACCCAAGGGAAAAGAAAAGGCTAGGTGGCAAATGGTAAAACCAATGTTGGGCCTTGGTGGAGGAGTTTTATTCAAGGCGAACTGTCAAGGGGTTCCCATTATAACCCAACCGCGTAAGGAACGCAAAATCAAGGAACATAACACCGGGATGACGGAAACTAGGGCGGCAAGAGTGGAACAAAACACCAGGCATAAGTCCAAGCCTTCCACCCTTTACCAAGTGTATAGATACATTAATTAAATAAGATATATTGTGATATCCCAACAAATAAACATGTTCCAACAAGGAACAAACTCCAATCTTCACCTGCAACTAGCAACGCTATAAGAGGGGCTGAGCAAAGCGGTAACATAGCCAAACAACGGTTTGCTAGGACAAGGTGGGTTAGAGGCTTGGCTTAGAATATATGGGAGGCATGATATAGCAAGTGGTAGGTATCGCAGCATAAGCATAGCAATAGAGCGATCATCTAGCAAGCAAAGATAGAAGTGATTTCGAGGATATGGTCATCTTGCCTGCAAAGTTCTCCGGGTTGACGTAAGCTTGATCCTCGTAAGGGTTCCTCGATCACGTACTCGTCTCCCGGCTCTACCCAAAGCAAGAACACAAGCAAAGGGAACCACAATCAACCACGGTGCAATGCGCAAGCAACATGATGCAAAAACATGGCATGATATGTGGGATGTGATATGCAATGCATATGCGTGCTTCGGAAGGGAAAGATTGAACGAGGCCTCAAATTGGAAAACCAAGAGTGCCTCTGGAAAGATGAGTTGATTTCGGTTGAAATTGATATAAAGATCACCGGAATCGGATGCACGGTTTGCAAATGGCAAGCAAAACAATAATGGCACAAAGCTGCTTTTAACAGCACGATGCCATCTAAATGCATCAAGAAAAATAAACTACTGCACTCTAACATAGCAACAAATCACATGGCAGTGATCCACTTAAGATTCTTGACAAAAGATGAACACTGAGATACGGCAAAATCACACAATAGCAGGTTCAAACAAGCATGGCAAAAGTGCAAAAGATATCAGGTCCACAGACTTAGTGAAAATAACATGTGAGGATTTAACATCAGGAAGCAATGTTTAGAGCAAGATAACAACATGCTACAGGAACATATCTTGACAAAGCAAGGCATGGCATGAAACTACACAAAGCAAATAACTGAAGTCCCTTACTGACCTTAATCCAAAAGGGATCGGAAAATACAATGGCACCCATGTAAACATTGCAAGTTTCGTTAACAGATTTCAGACTTAGCAGAAAACTGGCAAATGGCAAACCAGAATTACGTAGGCATGTTTGCGAGCTCGGTGCACTCACCACAAGGCATTGCATGACAAACTAAGCATACACCCAGCAAGTAGACATAATAAATAAGCTAACCATGGCAAGAACAACCTCATAGCATGCATGGATCAACTCCAACAACCTCGGCAAAATTGCTTAACACGTAAACAATCTGCCAGGAACATTTTATAGCAAAAGTAGAGCAAGATTGAGTCATGCTAGGGTACTCCATAGTTTCAAACAAAGACATGGATGGATAGCGCACAACAATATCTCAAAATCATCCTTACTGAACATGCTCAAAAGAGGCATGGATCACTCTGTAGCAACAAGAATACATGGCATAAAAATATCATCCGGGAAATGACTTAGAAGAATTTTAAGTCCCTGAAATCAGCAACATTACGAGAGCTACTTTGCATGCTTGTGCTAGTCACCACAATGATCACAAAAATACATGGCATACACCCCTGTAAAGATGGCATGGAATACAACAAAACACATGTAGGGCTCAAGATCATAGGAGGCACACATTAAACATGGTAAAAATGACAAATGTCCATAACCTCTTAAGAATCTGAAACTAACATTATATAGCACTATTGCAACAGCATTTAGGGCATCAAGATGAACTCAAATGAACATGGTGCAATGGAATGAAATGAAGTGCACATCCAGACGAACAATTTGATATGCTACACGCCCAAAACGGAGCCATGGATGCAAAGATATGACATGACGAAATATGCTAAAAATACTGGGGACTTAGTGGAAAAATTAGGTTGACCTCGTTTCAGATCTGGATCGCACGCGAATCGGGGTCGATCGGAATAGTAGCTCGCCGGGGCTAATGGAAGCGGTGGCCGAAGCTGTAGCCGCCGGCATCGAGGTTCTCGCCGGTGGGGGGGGGGGCGGAGCCGGGGCGGCGATAGAGGAGACGGCGGCAAGGACGGCGCGCTGGTCGGAGAGGCGGGCGGCGGCGGTGGACCGGCTAGGAGGCGGCGGCCAGAAGAGGAGGCGGTGGTCGGAAAAGGAGGTGGCGGTCGCCGGCGTGGGCAGAGGGCGGTGGCGCGGCGAGCTCCCGGGCGGCGCGAGTAGCAGGCAGACACGAGGAGCGGGCGGCGCGACTTGGGCCTCGGGGGCCCAACCCGGGCCTCGGTGGGCCGGTGCGGGAGGCGGCGAAGTGGGTGCGGGCGTCGCGACGTGTCAGCGTCCAATTGGTCGGGCGGCGGCGGGCGGACGTGTCCGGCCCGATCCGGACGCGTCCGGCGGCGGGAGGAAGAAGAGGCTAGGGTTAGGGGTGGATTTGATCCGGGATTTTCGGGGGAGATGCCTATTTATACATAGAAGGAGCTAGGAGGCTCCAAATTGGGCACAGTTTTCGGCCACGTGATCGTGATCGAACGACCGAGATGATGGAGGGGGTTTAGGTTGGTTTTGGGCCACTTTGGAGAGGTGTTGGGATGCAACACACACGAGGCCTTTACGGTTCTCCGGTTAACCGTTGGAGTATCAAACGAAGTCAAAATGGCACGACACTTGACAGGAGGTCTACCGGTGGTGAACCAAGGCCGTTTGGAAAATCTCGGTCCAATCCGAGAACGTTTAACACCCGCACACGAAAAGAGGCAAAAGGGGACACCGGAGGACATAGGAGTGCCGGATTGCAAAACGGACAACGGGGAAAATGCTCGGATGCATGAGATGAACATGTATGCAAATGCGATGTGCATGATGACATGATATGAAATGCATGACACGCAAGCAAATGACAAGACGTCAGCAGCGACAATCTAGAAGACACCTGGCGCAACGGTCTCGGGGCGTTACACGCCATCAACAAGTGGGTTCCGGAAGCGGTGGGTATTCTTGGACGTCGCCGTGCTCATCCCCCTGCTCCCGCTTCCGTCGGCACCCGCCGTTCCCAGCTCTGGCTGGGGCCATGAGAGGCTCACTGATCCACGTCTTGCCTACGTCTGGCTCCGGTTGAAGAGGCTGAAGGATCTTCGCATGTCTGCACCCATGGTTGTGAAGGATTTCATCCAGCGCCGTGTTGCCCCGCTTCAGCGCCATTCTCGACCAATGTGGACATTGTCCGGCAACAAGGACCGCATGAGGCTTCACGAGTCCGGGCTTCCCCTTGAGGCGCAGCAAACTGTGCTTGAGATCTTAGCGGGCGACCCGTCGCCAGCCAACATGCCGGAGGAGGGTTGTCTCTTGTACTGTTGCTCGAACAAGGTGGATTTCACGAGGCAAATGCCCTCTTTCGATGAGTGGGGATTATGCCCGGCCGGTCTTGAAGGGCCTCGCGAGAACCCGGTCCCCGTGGCTCCTTTGCCCGCTACCAGCGCGATGATCTCCCCAGAAGTGGGTGCAGGGGGGCGACCACCGTCGGTCGCTGGCGTCGCGGCTGCTGAGGAATCATCGCTTCTCGGGGCTCCCGGAGGGCCGCCTCACGACCCTCTAGAAAGCCATCTTGAGGAAGCGGCCAGAGGGGCGTCGCGGCCTGCTACTCCTGAGGCTACATCCCCCGAGGCCCCGGCGTATCACCGCGAGGCGGAGGATGGCACCCTCGAGGTCGCCCCCTCAGGAGCTACCCCAGCTGCGCCCAGAGCTGGTGACCGTGCTCTGGGCTTCGGCCGGCTCTGACTGAACTTCGATGCGCTCCGCAAGAGGAAGCGGTCTCCAAGATGCAGCAGTGATGCCTTCCGGCCATTGAAACAGAGGAAGTATATCCCATAGATGAGTGAGTACCTTATCTTTATAGTTTCTCGAGTGCTGCTTCCCCCGGGACTATGGCTCCTCAGGGTCCCTTCTACTAGGGCGGCGAAATCTCCCGAGAAGCCACTTCCCCCTACTTCGAGTCCCCCGCCGGTCTTGGCGTGAGGTTGGTCGGAGAGGCAAGCGCACCCGCCTGGTGCCTCGACCCTGCGTTCTTGCCGTCCCTTCTTCGTGGCCTTGCCTGGGGGGCAGGAGGTGTGCCAAGGGCACCTTCCCTGGTTATTGACGGTGGCCGGATCACCTCGGTCTTGGCCTCTTCTTTGAGCAACAAGCCTTTGCCCATTCAGGCCTCTGCTGAGGCCCGAAGGGCGACCGAGAAGGCGCCAGCCTCCAACCCTCTGTTGGGAGGAAGCGAGCCACTTTTGGACTCCTTCGACATCCTCTGGCGTGGAGGACGGACCCGGTCGCACACTCGAGCTTGCGCGCAAGTGATGTCTACTACACAACCTTCTTCTTGTAGACGTTGTTGGGCCTCCAAGTGCAGAGGTTTGTAGGACAGTAGCAAATTTCCCTCAATTGGATGACCTAAGGTTTATCAATTAGTGGGAGGCGTAGGATGAAGATGGTCTCTCTCAAACAACCCTGCAACCAAATAGCAAAGAGTCTCTTGTGTCCCCAACACACCCAATACAATGGTAATTTGTATAGGTGCACTAGTTCGGCGAAGAGATGGTGATACAAGTGCAATATGGATGGTATATAAAGGTTTTTGTAAACCGAAAATATAAAAACAGCAAGGTAACTTATGTTAAAAGTGAGTGAAAACGGTATTGCAATGCGTTGAAACAAGGCCTAGGGTTCATACTCTCACTAGTGCAAGTTCTCTCAACAATAATAAAATAATTGGATCATATAACTATCCCTCAACATGCAACAAAGAGTCACTCCAAGTCACTAATAGCAGAGAACAAAAGAAAGAGATTATTGTAGGGTACGAAACCACCTCAAAGTTATTCTTTCTGATTGATCTATCCTAGAGTTCGTACTAGAATAACACCTTACTATACAAATCAACCAAAACCCTAATGTCACCTAGATACTCCAATGTCACCTCAAGTAACTTTGGGTATGATTGTACGATATGCATAACACAATCTCAGATTCATCTATTCAACCAACACAAAGAACTTCAAAGAGTGCCCCAAAGTTTCTACCGGAGAGTCAAGACAAAAACGTGTGCCAACCCCTATGCATAATTTCACGAGGTCACGGAACTCGCAAGTTGATCACCAAAACATACATCAAGTGGATCACGTGATATCCCATTGTCACCACAGATAAGCACATGCAAGACATACATCAAGTGTTCTCAAATCCTTAAAGACTCAATCCAATAAGATAACTTCAAAGGGAAAACTCAATCCATTAATAGAGAGTAGAGGGGGAGAAACATCATAAGATCCAACTATAATAGCAAAGCTCGCAATACATCAAGATCGTTCCGAATCAAGAACATGAGAGAGAGAGAGAGATGAAACACATAGCTACTGGTACATACCATCAGCCCGGAGGGTGAACTACTCCCTCCTTGTTATGGAGAGCGCAAGGATGGTGAAGATGGCCACTGGAGAGGGATTCCCCCCTCCAGCAGGGTGCCGGAACGGGTCTAGATTGGTTTTCGGTGGCTACAGAGGCTTGCGGCGGCGGAACTCCCGATCTAGGTTTATTTCTGGAAGTTTGGGGTTATATAAGAGGTGTTGGAGTCGGGAACAAGTCAGGGGGTCCCCGAGGCGGCTACGATGTAGGGGGCGCGCCCAGGGGGTAGGGCGCGCCCCCACCCTCGTGGTGGCCTCGGGACTCTTCTGGCCCATCTTCGGTACTCCGTGGGCTTCTTCTGGTCCAAAAATGATCTCCGTGAAATTTCACGTCAGCTGGACTCTGTTTGGTTTTCCTTTTCTGCAATACTGAAAAACAAGGAAAAAACAGAAACTGGCACTAGGCTCTAGGTTAATAGGTTAGTCCCAAAAATCATATAAAATAGCATATAAATGCATATAAAACATCCAAGGTTGATAATATAATAGCATGGAACAATAAAAATTTATAGATACTTTGGAGACGTATCAGCAAGTGGGGTGCCGTCCGCCACGAGCTCTTCCGTGAGGAGATTGGCGCGCTGAGCAGGCTTGGGGAGGAACTCGTGGATGTTGACGCTCGTCTTGAAATCGAGGGCCTCCGGTTGGTGGACGAATGGCATCAACTGAAGGTGGCCATCAACCTCGGGCGCCTCCATCATGACCACGCTAGCGCGGACGCCGAGGCATCCCTCGCAACCTCGCGCGACACCAGCGCCCGAGCCTTGGAGGTGGCCAGGGAGGCAGACCACCACCGCGAGGTCACCGAGGAGCGCCGGCGGGAGCTCCAGGCCCTGAATGCCTCCCTGGAGCAGCAAGTGCAGGCGTGTAGAGCTTCCTTGGCGTTGATGAAGGGGGCGCCGTCCGACGCGGGGGAAATCTTAAGGCGCAAGGAAGCGTTGATGTTGGAGGCCACAGAGTGCTGCCTTGAGCTCGAGCGGTTGGAGACGAGGGAGCGTCAGGTTGCTCAGGCGGAAGATGCTGCCGGCGCACGCAGGGCCAAGATCCAGGAGGAAGTGGACCGCGGGGTGGCGGAGGCCCGTGCTGATCTTGCCAATAGGTACGACATGAAGCTGAAGTTCATGGAGGCCAAAGCTGAGGGTAGGACCACGGCCCTCAGGTCAAGGTTGGTGGAGTCGGAGCAACGCGAGAAAGCCGCTGCAGCTACCGTGATCTTCGTGCAGGCCAAGTTGGCCTCCGCCCGCGCTGAGCTGCTCCCGCTACAGCAGCGGGTTACCGCTGCTGAGTCCCTTGCATAGCAGAGAATGGAGGAGGCGATCCAGCGACAGATCCTGCTGCCCGAGCACACCCCATGCTCCGGGGCCTCAGGACGAGGGCCAACCAGGCGCTGGGCGCCATTTGCGACGAACACGCCCCTCACCCCCACATAGATGACTACGCCAGCCACCTTCGCTTCTTCACTGATGTCATGACGTGCCTGGAGAACCGGGCTGAGAGGGCTCGCGAGCTTGTCGAGGAGAAGAGCCGAGGCCTCCTCGGGCGCGTGTTTTCCCGCGTTTTCAGCCATCTCCAGAACATCAGTCCTGATTTTGACTTTGACGCCGCCATCGCCCCGGTGCCTGAGGTTATCCGAGACAACCTAACACGCTTGGTGGGCGACAATGTGGATGCTTTGGTCAGGGCCTTCTCCTCCGAGGACGATGCGGTGGTGGTCGTGGTGGACGAGGGCGGCACGGTTGATGATGGTGAAGACGGTACCAGCGACGCGACTGATAGCGAACCGGAGGACGCGGCGAGCGACATGTCCGACTGAGCCCGCACTCCTTTGTTTTGAACCTGCATGAAAAAGTTTGTGCAGGGCCCCTTAGGGCGTAAGAGCATTTTGGGGAGGGGATCCCCTCATGTAATCAGACTATTGTTTTATTTCTTGAACCAGACTTAAAGCATGCTTTTGTAAGCTTGCAAGGCCCTTGCGGGCGTGCGGCTACAATTTACCTTGGCCCAAGCAGGCATTACTCTGATTTGGTTGCCGCGGATGTGTATTCTCTCGAGGGGAGTCCTTCGCGGGCTCTCGAGGCTTGGGGCTCCTGAGGAGTCTTCTAGTCTGTCCGAGAGGGCCTCGCGAGGAGCGAGCGCCAGTCATGGCGGGGTGCGCGCACGGCGCGTGTATCCAACGCCTAGCCCCCACTCACGATGTGCTCGGAAGGGGGAGGTGGCAAACGCAAACCTCAAAACAAGGCACGAATCCAGAAAACTCATGAAATTAACATGAATGAGAAAAGACACTCCCCGCAATGGCCAATGAAAATACGACTTCAAATTCAAATCCAAAGGCCACAAATTGAGCTACAGAAAAAGGGGGTTGAAAGCAAAAGGCCGCATCCAGCATCTAGCTAGTCTTCTTGTCTTCTCACTAGCGCGGAGCCTAGTGCCCTTGCCGGCCATGATCTTAGTAATCGGGGGACAGTGTCGACGGCCAGCGCGGGGCATGGAGCTTCCACTAGGACGTGGGCGGGAGCCCCCGAGGCCCGAGGGCGGCCATCTGGAGACTCCGGGGAGTGTAAAACCCCACTCATTATTACGTGAGAGTGTCACGGGTGGAGACCTTCACTGGCACGAGCCTTGATTAATATCACCAGACAAGGGCCCCGCCTTGCGCCACCCTCGACCACCCTTGGGGCGTCCGGAAACCAGAACAAGGCCAAGGGGCATAAGTGACGCCAGCGGCGCCCTTGGCGACCACGGGCCCTCTGCCGGGGGGAGGGCTCACCAGCACCTCCCCGGCAGAGGACCTACGTCCGGGTGACGCCTTGCCCCGCGTGACATGGCGGTGGGCCTTGCTCCGGACCCCTTCCGCGCAGCCCCTAGTGCGCCGCCCCTGGCTGGGGTGGGGCTGCAGCGCTGGGGGGCGCCATCCGCCGACATGGCCTGGTCCACTTGCGACCCATGGTTAGTGTAAGCCTACTCCTGAGTTATCAGCGGTACCCTATGGTGGTTGCCGTTGGTGGGGTCGGCGAGGCTCCTGGGTGGCTCGTAGAAGGCCTTGGCTTCCAACATCTCTTCTTCCCAGCCCGGCTTGTAGAACGTGCAGGGGTCGTCCTCTGGCGCATACTACTGATTCACCATGCGGGGCACATAGGCTTCCTGGGCTGCCTTGCCGGAGCCTCCGCCAAGGCACCCCGCTCCCCATGCTGCCGAGCCCGGTGTGCCTTACTGGTGGCCATGGGGTGGCGCTCGATTGGGACCATGAGGAGCAATGCCCACGCCACCCAGGGGAGGCAAGAGCGCGGTCGGGTGCCCGAGACCGCCGGTCGTGCCAGTGCTGGCGAGCCCTCCTGGTGCACCTGGGAGCACGTAGGCGCAACGAGGCCCGCCGTGTGACCTGGCCACAACTTGAGATGTGAGTAGATAGTAGAAAGGTGGTGTACCCCTGGCCGCAGCATCCAATAGCTCGGCGACACGTTCCAGCAGCGCATCATGGCCGCTCTCCATCAACCGGCACCGCAGCAACTCCCGCGCCACCACGAGAGCGGCTCGCATGTTCGCCTATTCCCGTCGGGTGTGTGGCGTCATCGCTGCTGCATAGCTCATGGATCTTGCGGTGGCCCGCGTGCGCCGCGGCATGAGGGTGGCGAACGTCGATCCACGCTGCCCGCGTCCGTGGGAGTTGGGCGGCACGCGGGCCGCTTGGAGTGCGGAGTTGAGGTCTTGTGGAACAGATGGAGGTGCTCGAGCTAGCCGGGCCGCCCAGCGGTCGGCCTGGGCGCTCGGATCATCAGACATCGGAGATGCAGGGTGACGGCGGATCGGTCGATGGGGAAGACAACCTCGGTGCACCCCTACTTGGCGCGCCAAATGTCGGATTTTGGGTTCCGGCAAAACCCTTGAGGTTCAAATACTGGGGTGTGCATGAAGATCTTTCCCCCCAGCTCACGCTCTCGCAACGATCTCAGAACCTAACTCGCCGAACCCGAAGAACAAAGGACACAGGGTTTATATAGGTTCGGGCCACCGATGTGGTGTAATACCCTACCCCAGTGTGGTGTGGTGGATTGCCTCTTCGGCTAAGGATGAATAAGTACAACGGAAGAACAGCCTCCTGAGGAGAGGTGTTCTTGGACTCGATGAGGTTGTGTGGTTGAGGATGGAATGGATCCGATCCAAGATGAGTTGCCTCCTACTGTGGTGGCTAGTCCTATTTATAGAGGTCCTGATACTCTTCCCAAATGTAGGAGGGAAGGGATCCAACAATGGCCAAATTTGAAGGGAGACAACTAGTACAAGTTATCCTGACAAAAGGTGGTCTTCTCCTGCCAAAGGCTTTGGTGGTGATGCCGTCCTAGGCTCCATGGTGACCTCCGTCCTGTCGTCCTTCTGGTCTTGGTTTTGTTGCACCGATATGCAAACCTTTGCCTAATGCCTCGGGACTCCTCGCCTGCGCCTGCCCCTTTAGCACCAAAGAGGAAACGAGGACACTGTGCGCTGGCGCCCGCCTGGTGCCCGCCTAGCCTTGGTGTCATGGCTTGCATCACCGGAACCTCGCGAGGTGCCCCTCTGAAAGAACATGCGGTGCCCCTATGTTTGGTTTTGGTAATTGATGACAATCTCTATGGACTAATGGTTGCCTTGAGTTATATTTGAAGGTTTTGTCCATAGGCTTTTCTTGGAGTACATGTGTTGGTTTCAAGGAGAGTTTGTGTCGACCAAGGTGCTATTCAAGGAATTATCCAAAGATTGGTCATTTGAGAGTTGAGCTTATTGCAAGCATGTCTTGAAGAAGAAGATTGTTTGATCATTCATGTTTACCTTCAAGACATCATCCAAATGAAGAGAGTTGAAAAGAATCAAGGTTGATCAAGACTAAGTCAAGAGTGAATCAAGTTGATCAACACACAAAGCGTACAAGATGTACAGAGGGATCAAGTGATCCCATGGTATGGTAAGCATTGTCCATTACGCTTTTGTGTACTAACCCATGGTCTTCATGAGAGTTCTTTGTGGGGTTAGGTTGCGGTGTGCAAATTCAAGTGAAGCATCAAGAAGAGATCAAATGCTTGAAGCTTGCCGTCCATTGTGGTGACAATGGACTTTTGAAGATGTGCAGAAGAGTGGCTCATCCATAGTGGAGTATGGGGGAGCAATCAACTAGTCTTCATCGAGCCAATGCAATCAAGAAAGGTGGTCCAACTTGAGGGAGTCAAGATCGTCATCATCTAGCTCAAGTGGACCATGTGCAAGGCAAAGGATTGCCCTTGATAGGTTTTCTATTTTACCGGTCTCATGATGGTAGTTGGGAGACTGGGTTATAGGATCGAGGGGAGTACTATCTAGGGGGGCTCTCGATGAGTAGCTCGATCGTATCATTCGTAGAGAGCTCAAACCATTGCATCCTTGCATCATCTTTCTTGGTTCTTGTTTGGTTCTCTTTGTGAGTCTTAGAGCTTATGGTCGTCTTGAAGACAAGCTTGAGTTCATCGAAAACGTAGTTCGCATGCGTCTTCTATGATGTTTTCGGTGTTGGAGGTTTTATCGGTCTTATCCAAGAAAGGGTTCTCACCTTTTTCTTATGGGCCTTTTCTCATTTGCTTCTTATTGATATTTCTATCAAGATTGTGTTAGCCCATGTCGTTAGCATTCCAACAAACTTGGTTTCGTTGAATTCGGAGTCCGTTTGCAGAAGTTGTGGCTGTTTTGGTAAAGGCTGCAGCGGTACTACCGTGGCTAGAGCGGATGTAATTTTATACTACCGCTCCAGAGCGGTACTACCGCGGCTCCCGAGCGGTAGTACCGCTCCAGAGCAGTACTACCGCGGCTCCTAAGCTGTAGTACCGCTCCGGACGAAAATCTCGTGTTTTGCTCAGCGGAAGTAGGCACGGAAGTATTTTTTTTGTACCGCTCGCAAGTTATAGTACCGCTACCATTTGTGGTAGTACCATGAGGTCGAGCGGTAGTACCATGAGGACGATAGGTAGTACCGCTCCGGCGGTTCTACTGGCCTTTTGCCTCCTCGCTGTTGTTTTTCAAAGGGGTACTTCCGCCCTAGCGGTAGCACTGCTCCTTGGAGCGGTAGTACCGCTCTATGCGGGCTGTGAGCATAACGGTTGGATTTTTCCCCACCTATAAAAGGGGGTCTTCTTCCCCAATGAAACACATCTCTTGAGCTTGTGTTCTTCCCCCATTGTTGACCTTCTTCGAGCTTGCTAACTCTCAATCCCTCCATGGATTCTTGCTAGTTTTTGAGGGAAAAGAGAGAGGAGATCTAGATCCACATTTCCACCAATCACTTTCTCCTCTATGTGAGGGGAACCCCTTGGATCTAGACCTTGGAGTTCTTGGTGTTCTCCTTCTTGTTCTTCCTCTCATTTTCCTCCCCAGCATTAGTTGCTTCGGTGGGATTTGAGACAGAAGGACTTGGGCACTCCGTGTGCCCTTGCCATTGCATTTGGTGCATCGGTTTGAGTTCTCCATGGTGATACGTGGAAGTGAAGTTTGAGAAGCTTATTACTCTTGGGTGTTTGGGCACCCTAGAGCTTGTTCCTCTTGGGTGCCTTGGCGCCCTAGACGGTTGGTGTTGTTCGGAGCTCAATCATTATGGTGTAAAGCTCCGAGCAAGCGTCGGGGTCTCCAATTGGGTTGTGGAGATCGCCTCGAGCAATTTGACGGGTACCGGTGACCGCCCCTAAGGGTTGCCAAAGTGTACGGGTTCGGTGACCGCCCCCAAGGGTTGCCATTTGTACAGGTTCGGTGACCTCCCTCAAGGGTCCCTTAGTGGAATCACGGCATCTTGCATTGTGCGAGGGCGTAAGGAGATTACGGTGGCCCTAGTGGCTTATTGGGGAGCATTTTGCCTCCACACCGCTCCAAACGGAGATTAGCATCCGCAGGAGTGTGAACTTCGGGATACATCATCGTCTCCGCATGCCTCGGTTATCTCTTACCCGAGCTGTTTACTTATGCACTTTACTTTGTGATAGCCATATTGTTTCTTGTCATATATCTTGCTATCACCTAGTAGTTTATCTTGCTTAGCGTAAGTTGTTGGTGCACATAGGTGAGCCTAGTTCTTGTAGGTTTTGTGCTTGAAAAATTAACCGCTAGGTTCATTCCGCATTTGTTCAAGCCTAAACCGTAATTATTTTAAAACGCCTATTCACCCCCCTCTAGGCGACATCCACGATCTTTCAATTGGTATCAGAGCCTCGTCTCTCTTTATTAGGCTATACCGCCTAGAGAGTAAATATGTCAACTAGGGGATTAGGATTCTCTGACACTCTTAGTTTCAATGGCACAAATTTTGATGTTTGGGTAATTCGCATGCTTAATCTCTTTAGCGTCATGGACCCAAATTTAGAGAGAATTGTAGATATGGGTTTTCTCCTCCAAAGGATCCCCAAAGATTATATTTAGAGGATGATAAAAACTCTTATCTTAATGCTCAAGCTTCTAATATGCTTTTCCATGCTTTGAGCAATGTAGTTATATTTCAACTCATGTCGTTCCGGGATGCTCATGATTTGTGGACGAAGCTTCAAGATAAATATGGTGTGTCCAAGATTTGTGGGGATGATTGTTCTCCCTCCACCTCCAGTCGTATAGTCTTCTCAACTTCTTCTACTTCACCTACATGTGGTTTGCCACAAGGTAATGATATGGTGAGTAGTGTTGGTCATTGCAATGATGATAGTATGCTTATTGTGGATGATCCTTCATCACTATCTTATTGCAATGCTCCTTCTTTGGGCTTTAACACTTCGAGCACTCCAAATGTTTCACATGCTTGTGTTGATAACCCTTGCATATCATGTAGAAATTGCTTGACTAAATCTCATGATGATATGTTTACTATGTCTTGTTACCATGATAAAAATGCATATATTTCCTCGAATTGTTGTGCTAACAATGTAGAGGAAACCCAGCACCCCATGGAACAAGATGTGGTCTTAAATGGTGCTTCAACAGATCCTACATCATCATCTATTGCGGTTTGCCTTGTGGCCAAGGCTTCTAAGGTATCTCCTACCTTGAACCCCAATACGTCTCTTGATGATGATGTTGATGCTAATAATGATGAGGATAATGATGAAGAGAATGATAATTTTGCCTCCTTAAAAATTAAGGGGGAAATGATTTTTAAAGCTCTTCATAAGTATAAAATTGCTCGTTCCAACTTCATGGAAATCATGTCTATTGCTATTGAGGGCAAGAATTATATTGATGAGTTGGAATCTCGTCTTGAGGAGTATGAGGTCACCATTGATAAAATGGAAGGTCATGAGCGTGATTACACTAATGAGATTGCGGACCTCTCTCAAGCTCTTGATCTTGAACAAACCACCAAAGAATCTCTTGAGGAGACTTTTGCTCTAGAATTATCTAGAGTGAAGGAATCTCATGATAGAGCTCTTGAGGTGGCCAATGTTTTTGAAACTAAAAATTCTAAGCTTGAAGTTGCTCATGTTAGACTCAATTTTGAGCACCTCGAAAATGGCTCAAGGGTCATCAAGGGTGAGCTCATCAAACTCACTGAGTCTCATGATCAAACTGAAGCTTCTTATTCAAAAGAGCTTGCTAAGTTGTGCTCTCCTATTGTTGTTAATGATGATGCTTGTGCTACTAACTATATTACTTGTGAAGCATCCATTTTGAAGGAGAACATTGAGCTACGGGCTCAACTTGAGTTGCTATCTAGAAACTATGGGAAATTGGAAGAAAGCCATGAAAAGCTCTCAAGCTCTCATGATGATCTTCTAGTATCCCATAATGTGCTAAAGATAGCTCATGAGGCCATCATTGCTAAGGTAACATCTAGTGAGCCTCATGTTGATACTAGCACTACTTCTAGTCAAAATGCTATGTTGCCATGTGCTAGTCCTTGTAATTCATCTACTCACAATGTTGGTAGATGTTGTGATGAATTGCTTTCCTTGCCTTGTTGCTCTAACGATGAAGCTTATACTTCCTCTAGTACTTGTATTGAGACTAACCATGTAGAGGAAATCAAAGAGCTCAGGGCCCAAGTCACTTCTTTGAAGGAAGACTTGGAAAAGAGTCATGAAGGGAAATTCACACTCAACAATATCTTGAGTGTGCAAAAATCCGCCGATGACAAAGGTGGACTTGGATTCAACTCCATTAAGAAGAAGAAGTCCAAGAGCAACAAGAAGAAGGGCCAAAAACAAGTCAAGAATTCGGCCAAGATCATTTGCTTCAAGTGCAAAATTGAAGGGCATCATGTTAAATCTTGCCCTTTGAAGAAGAAGGCCATTAGTGACAAGAAACAAGGGAAGCGGCCACAAGTTCACTCTCATTCTCAACCTCAAGTTGAATAAAGGCCTCTTCCCAAGAAAACTCAAGCTAATGCTTCTCAAGTTGAGAAATCAAGTGAGAAGAAAGTAAAGAGTAGACGTTGCTACCTATGTCGTGAAAAAGGTCACGTCGCTTCTGCATGCACAAATGGTACCTTATCCAACCCTATCCTAATTGATGATATATATTCTCTTGGGAAGGATAATGTTGGCAATGTGCTTGCCAAATTTGTTGGTGCTCAAAGTGGTGTCAAGAAAAGAACCATTTGGGTAGCCAAGCCTATTATGACTAACCTCTTAGGACCCAACTTGGTTGGGGACCAAAATGCTCAAACTTGATCAATAGGTGATATTGGAGGTCATTGGAGACGTGGCTACATTATGAAGAATTAAGGGGACTTCATCATTCTTATTGTCTCAAGCCAAGTCATACGGATTATCAATTTTCTATCTTATATCCAATGTTCCTCCTTGCGGTAACTCGTGCTTAAAGTGTCTACATTGATAGTTACTGCCCCTTTGCATGTTTGGTTTCGTTCCTTGCATGTGTTTGTATATGTTGTGCTTCCAACTTGATTATCTTGAGCAATCAAGTATGTGTGTGCTGGTTTGCACATCATGTACATGTGTGTCGTTCGTTGAGCCTTTGTGCATCTTGGTCATATCTTAGTTGGCTCTTGTGAGAGATTAATGGAATATCCCATTGTGGGGGAGTGATCTGCTTTCTGCACCTCACAATCCTATAAATGTGTGTACATGAGGAATACCATCTAGTATTGATATTAAAAGATTATCTAGTCGCTATGTGGTATGTCTTCTCATGAGAAATTCAAATTCTAAATAGTCCATTAATTATCTCTTGTTGGATCCTTTAATTGCCTCTTGTCTCTCTTTAATTGGTATCACATTATGGGGGAGTGATATGCTGTGTGTATATTACTAGCCTAGAAAATGTGTACATTTGAGATATTGTCATCTAGAGTTGATATTGTAAATTATCTTGTTCCTAGGTGGCATGTTAGCTCTACAAGTTGCAATTTGCTTTTTGTTTGGTGTGAAGATAATGTCGTATATCCTTGCTATCTACCACCGGGAATTATTTCCAAATACTTCTTGTCTTTTGACAGTTGGTACTCACTTGTGTGGTAGAAATTATTGATCATCTTTACATTAGCCTTTGCTTTTGTTTGCCTTATCCCTTGCCTAGGATTGTGTCAACTCCCATTGTATTCCATACCACTTGTGGATCTTGTTGTTTGCTTGAGCTTGTCTAGTGTTTGTATAGATATAGTGAAAGTGGTGATCCCATCTTGTGCTTTTTGTATTCAAATGCAAATTCTCCATAATGCACAATGCTTGGGGAGCTATCCTATTTTTCTTAGAACACTCACCTTGTGATCCTTTTCAAGTGTGTGTTGGTGGAATGCAAATCGTTTCTTTTGGTACTTCATGCCATCATGAAACTTTGTAGAGCACTTGGTTTGTTTGGAACCATTCTCTCTTTTGGGAGTTTGACATCTTTATTTTTGAGTGTGCCATTGGATATCTCATTCCTTGATGTATCTTTCAATTGATATCCTCCAAGTGATGATTTATTCATTTGGTATCTTTTCTTCACTTGGTATTTCTTTGTCATTTGGTATCGGTTCTTGAAAGTCTTGAGCATGCATATTAACTTCGTGTAGTATCTTTGGCATGCTTTCTTTCTTTGACCCAATATACAGGGGAAACTTCACCAAGTCTCAAATTGGATGAGATGTGCATGAAATTCATTTTCGTATCTATATGCACATTTTTATGTGGAGTTTGTCCTATGTATTGTTGGTTCTCTAACTCCTTGGACCCAATGAGTTTGGGTACCATTTTGTTTGTGTTGTTGTTCTAGGAACAATTGGAGATACATTGGAAGCTCGCCTCACTCACAAGGAAGGTGTTGTCATCATGTGCTTATTGGACTCGAGCTAGGATGATCAATGAACTACTCCCTCCGTCCCATAATATAAGAACATTTTTTACACTGGTGTAGTGTAAAAAAATGTTTTTATATTTTGGGACAGAGGGAGTACTATCTACCTTCAATTGGTATCTACTACATCCTTCCAATGTTAACTCGGTAACAAGTATCTTCATATTCTTCATGCACACATTTCTTGTATCAACCTTTTGTAGGTTGTATCATGGCATGTTATTCATTCATTCTTGTGATACTTGTTTGCTTTCTCAAAGCATCCCAACAATGATCTCTTGTTGCTAGTTGTGATGTCTTTGTTGTTCGTGTGTGGACTTCATTTATATACAATAAGACCATATCTAGCCATGAGCTATGCTTCCAAGCAAATATCTTATTGGTATATGTATGACCTCCCTTTGGATATCTTGTTCCTCGTGTTGTAACTATTTCGGGTGTACATCCTTCTTTGTAGATATATATATCATCATGATTTCGTTTACCTAGAATCTTATACACTTGAGAGAAGTTGCATATCTAGTTGATATCCTTTCTTTCACGGCCACCTTGTCTTTCTTATGTTATTTCTTTGGTGGCTCCGTGAAAGCTTTTGCCTTGAGTGCGTGTCTTATATCATTGCATCTTGATGTACTCTTGTGTGGTGAAGATTATTTTCCTCATGCTTATCTTTACGAGGATTTTGCCATCTTAATTGGTATCCCTCATCTTGATGAGGCTTTCATCCTCTATCTTCACCACGGGTTGTCACAAGCATAGGTTCTTTATATCCTTAGTTGTGAGGATCCGTTCGACTACGTCTGTTTGTCTTCTTTATGGAATCGTTCTTCTTCCTTGCAGGATCTCAGGCAAGATGACTATACCATCGAAATTACTTCTATCTTTGCTTGCTAGTTGCTCGCTCTATTGCTATGCCGTGCTACCTACCACTTTGCTATATCATGCCTCCTATATTGCCCTGTCAAGCCTCTAACCCACCTTTTCCTAGCAAACCGTTGTTTGGCTATGTTACTACTTTTGCTCAGCCCCTCTTATAGCGTTGCTAGTTGCAGGTGAAGTTGAAGTTTGTTCCATGTTGGAACATGGTTATGTTGGGATATCACAATATCTATTATTTTAATTAATGCATCTATACACTTGGTAAAGGGAGGAAGGCTCAGACTTATGCCTGGTGTTTTGTTCCACTCTTGCCACCCTAGTTTCCGTCATATCGGTGTTATGTTCCTTGATTTTGCGTTGCTTACGCAGTTGGGTGTTATGGGGACCCCTTAATAGTTCACTTTGAATAAAACTCCTCCAGCAAGGCCCAACCTTGGTTTTACCATTTGTCTCACCACCACCTACTTTTCCCTTGGGAGTTGCGCTCCCGAGGGTCATATTTATTATAACCCCCCGGGCCAGTGCTTCTCTAAGTGTTTGTCCAACCTGAGCGATGTCTGGCGCCCCCTGGGCAACAAGGGTCTATGCCAACCCGACGTCTGGCTCATCCGGTGTGCCCTGAGAACGAGATATGTGTAGCTCCTATCGGGATTTGTCGGCACATTCGGGCGGCTTTGCTGGTCTTGTTTTACCACTGTCGAAATGTCTTGTAACTGGGATTCCGAGTCTGATCGGGTCTTCCTGGGAGAAGGAATATCCTTCATTGTTCGCGAGAGCATGTGATGGGCTAAGTTGGGATACCCCTGCAGGGTTTGAACTTTCGAAAGCCGTGCCCGCGGTTATGGGCAGATGGGAATTTTTTAATGTCTGGTTGTAGAGAACTAGACACTTAACTTAATTAAAATGAATCAACCGCGTGTGTAGCCGTGATGGTCTCTTTCTGGCGGAGTCTGGGAAGTGAACACGGTTCTTGTGTTATGCTTGAACGTAAGTAGTTTCAGGATCACTTCTTGATCACTTCTAGTTCACGACCGTTGCATTGCTTCTCTTCTCGCTCTTGTTTGCGTTTGTTAGCCACCATATATGCTTGGTGCTTGCTGCAGCTCCACGTCACTACCCTTTCCTACCCATAAGCTTAAATAGTCTTGATCTCGCGGGTGTGAGATTGCTGAGTCCCCGTGACTCACAGATACTTCCAAACAGTTGCAGGTGCCAATGATACCAGTGCAGGTGATGCAACTGAGCTCAAGTGGGGGCTCGATGAAGATCGTGTTCATTGTGTTGTTTCGTTTCCTTTCGATCAGTAGTGGAGCCTGGTTGGGGCGATTGGGGATCTAGCATTAGGGGTGGTCTTCTTTTATTTTGGTTCTGTAGTCGGACCTTGATTGTATTTGAAGGAAATATTCCCTAGAGGCAATAATAAAGTTATTATTTATTTCCTTATATCATGATAAATGTTTATTATTCATGCTAGAATTGTATTAACCGAAAACATAATACATGTGTGAATACATAGACAAACATAGTGTCACTAGTATGCCTCAACTTGACTAGCTCGTTGATCGAAGATGGTTAAGTTTCCTAGCCATAGACATGAGTTGTCATCTGATTAACGGGATCACATCATTAGGAGAATGATGTGATTGACTTGGCCCATTTCGTTAGCTTAGCACTTGATCATTTAGTTTGTTGCTATTGCTTTCTTCATGACTTATCATATTCCTATGACTATGAGATTATGCAACTCCCGTTTACCGGAGGAACACTTTGTGTGCTACCAAACGTCACAACATAACTGGGTGATTATAAAGGTGCTCTACAGGTGTCTCCGAAGGTACTTGTTGGGTTGGCGTATTTCGAGATCAGGATTTGTCACTCCGATTGTCGGAGAGGTATCTCTGGGCCCTCTCGGTAATGCACATCACATAAGCCTTGCAAGCATTGCAACTAATAAGTTAGCTGTGGGATGATGTATTACGGAACGAGTAAAGACACTTGCCGGTAATGAGATTGAACTAGGTATTGGGATACCGACGATCAAATCTCGGGCAAGTAACATACCGATGACAAAAGGAACAACGTATGTTGTTATGCGGTCTGACCGGTAAAAGATCTTCATAGAATATGTGGGAGCCAATATGAGCATCTAGGTTCCACTATTGGTTATTGACCGGAGACGTGTCTCGGCCATGTCTACATTATTCTCGAACACGTAGGGTCCGCACGCTTAACGTTACAATGACAGTTTCATTATGAGTTTATATATTTTGATGTACCGAAGGATGTTCGGAGTCCCGAATATGATCACGGACATGACGAGGAGTCTCGAAATGGTCGAGACATCAAGATCGATATATTGGACGGCTATATTCGGACACCGGAAGTGTTTCAGGTGATTTCGGAGAAAACCGGAGTGCCAGAAGGGTTACCGGAACCCCCCGGGGAAGTATTGGGCCTTAGTTGGCCTGAGGGGAGAGAGAGGGCAGCAGCCCAGGAGGTGGCGCGCCCCCTCCCATGAGGAGTCCGAATTGGACTAGGGGAGGGGGGCGCGGCCCCTCTTTCCCTCTCCCTCTCCCTCTCTTTCCTTCCCCCTTCTCTCTTCCTAGTTGGACTAGGAAAGGGAAGTCCTACTCCTACTAGGAGGAGGACTCCCCCCTCCTTGGCGCGCCCCAAGGGCCGGCCGGCCTCTCCCCCTTGCTCCTTTATATACATGGGTAGGGGGGCACCTCTAGACACAAGTTGATCTTCGTGATCGTTCTCTTAGCCGTGTGCGGTGCCCCCCTCCACCATAATCCTCGATAATATTGTAGCGGTGCTTAGGCGAAGCCCTGCGACGGTAGAACATCAAGATCGTCACCACGCCGTCGTGCTGACGGAACTCTTCCCCGACACTTTGCTGGATCGGAGTCCGGGCATCGTCATCGAGCTGAACGTGTGCTAGAACTCAGAGGTGCCGTAGTTTCGGTGCTTGATCGGTCGTGCCGTGAAGACGTACGACTACATCAACCGCGTTGTGCTAACGCTTCCGCTTCCGGTCTACGAGGGTACGTAGACAACACTCTCCCCTCTCGTTGCTATGCATCACCATGATCTTGCGTGTGCGTAGGATTTTTTTTGAAATTACTACGTTACCCAATAGTGGCATCCGAGCCTAGGTTTTATGCGTTGATGTTATGCACGAGTAGAACACAAGTGAGTTGTGGGTGATATAAGTCATACTGCTTACCAGCATGTCATACTTTGGTTCGGCGGTATTGTTGGATGAAGCGGCCCGGACCGACATTACGCGTACGCTTACGCGAGACTGGTTCTCCCGACGTGCTTTGCACACAGGTGGCTGGCGGGTGTCAGTTTCTCCAACTTTAGTTGAACCGAGTGTGGCTACGCCCGGTCCTTGCGAAGGTTAAAACAGCACCAACTTGACAAACTATCGTTGTGGTTTTTGATGCATAGGTAAGAACGGTTCTTGCTAAAGCCCGTAGCAGCCACGTAAAACTTGCAACAACAAAGTAGAGGACGTCTAACTTGTTTTTGCAGGGCATGTTGTGATGTGATATGGTCAAGACATGATGCTAAATTTTATTGTATGAGATGATCATGTTTTGTAACCGAGTTATCGGCAACTGGCAGGAGCCATATGGTTGTCGCTTTATTGTATGCAATGCAATCGCGCTGTAATGCTTTACTTTATCACTAAGCGGTAGCGATAGTCGTGGAAGCATAAGTTTTGGCGAGACGACAACGATGCTACGATGGTGATCAAGGTGTTGCGCCGGTGACGATGGTGATCATGATGGTGCATCGAAGATGGAGATCACAAGCACAAGATGATGATGGCCATATCATATCACTTATATTGATTGCATGTGATGTTTATCTTTTATGCATCTTATCTTTCTTTGATTGACGGTAGCATTATAAGATGATCCCTCACTAAATTATCAAAGTATAAGTGTTCTCCCTGAGTATGCACCGTTGCGAAAGTTCCTCGTGCTGAGACACCACGTGATGATCGGGTGTGATAGGCTCTACGTTCAAATACAACGGGTGCAAAACAGTTGCACACGCGGAATACTCAGGTTTAACTTGACGAGCCTAGCATATAACAGATATGGCCTCGGAACACAGAGACCGAAAGGTCGAGCGTGAATCATATAGTAGATATGATCAACATATTCATGTTCACCATTGATACTACTCCATCTCACGTGATGATCGGACATGGTTTAGTTGATTTGGATCACGTGATCACTTAGAGGATTAGAGGGATATCTTTCTAAGTGGGAGTTCTTAAGTAATATGATTAACTGAACTTAAATTTATCATGAACTTAGTACCTGATAGTATCTTGCTTGTCTATGTTTGATTGTAGATAGATGGCTCATGCTGTTGTTCCGTTGAATTTTAATGCGTTCCTTGAGAAAGCAAAGTTGAAAGATGATGGTAGCAATTACACGGACTGGGTCCGTAACTTGAGGATTATCCTCATTGCTGCATAGAAGAATTACGTCCTGGAAGCATCGCTGGGTGCCAGGCCTGCTGCTGGAGCAACACCAGATGTTATGAACGTCTGGCAGAGCAAAGCTGATGACTACTCGATAGTTCAGTGTGTCATGCTTTACGGCTTAGAATTGGGTCTTCAAGGACGTTTTGAACGTCATGGAGCATATGAGATGTTTCAGGAGTTGAAGTTAATATTTCAAGCAAATGCCCGGATTGAGAGATATGAAGTCTCCAATAAGTTCTATAGCTGCAAGATGGAGGAGAATAGTTCTGTCAGTGAGCATATACTCAAAATGTCTGGGTATCATAATCACTTGATTCAATTGGGGGTTAATCTTCTTGTTGATTGTGTCATTGACAGAGTTCTTCAATCACTGCCACCAAGCTACAAGAGCTTCGTGATGAACTATAATATGCAAGGGATGAATAATACTATTCCTGAGCTCTTCGCAATGCTGAAAGCTGTGGAGGTAGAAATCAAGAAGGAGCATCAAGTGTTGATGGTCAATAAGACCACTAGTTTCAAGAAAAGGGGCAAAGGGAAGAAGAAGGGGAACTTCAAGCAGAATGGCAAGCAAGTTGTTGCTAAGAGAAGAAACCCAAGTCTGGACCTAAGCCTGAAACTGAGTGCTTCTACTGCAAGCAGACTGGTCACTGGAAGCGGAACTGCCCCAAGTATTTGGCGGATAGGAAGGATGGCAAAGTGAACAAAGGTATATGTGATATACATGTTATTGATGTGTACCTTACTAATGCTCGCTGTAGCACCTGGGTGTTTGATACTGGTTCTGTTGCTAATATTTGCAACTCGAAACAGGGGCTACGGATTAAGCGAAGATTGGCTAAGGACGAGGTGACGATGCGCGTGGGAAATGGTTCCAAAGTCGATGTGATCGCGGTCGGCACGCTACCTCTACATCTACCTTCGGGGTTAGTATTAGACCTAAATAATTGTTATTTGGTGCCAGCGTTGAGCATGAACATTATATCTGGATCTTTTTTGATGCGAGACGGTTATTCATTTAAATCAGAGAATAATGGTTGTTCTATTTATATGAGTAATATCTTTTATGGTCATGCACCCTTGAAGAGTGGTCTATTTTTGTTGAATCTCGATAGTAGTGATACACATATTCATAATGTTGAAGTCAAAAGATGCAGAGTTGATAATGATAGTGCAACTTATTTGTGGCACTGTTGTTTGGGTCATATCGGTGTAAAGCGCATGAAGAAACTCCATACTGATGGACTTTTGGAACCACTTGATTATGAATCACTTGGTACTTGCGAACCGTGCCTCATGGGTAAGATGACTAAAACGCCGTTCTCCGGTACTATGGAGAAGCAACGGATTTGTTGGAAATCATACATACAGATGTATGTGGTCCGATGAATGTTGAGGCTCGTGGCGGATATCGTTATTTTCTCACCTTCACAGATGATTTAAGCAGATATGGGTATATCTACTTAATGAAACATAAGTCTGAAACGTTTGAAAAGTTTAAAGAATTTCGGAGTGAAGTTGAAAATCATCGTAACAAGAAAATAAAGTTTCTATGATCTGATCGTGGAGGAGAATATTTGAGTTACGAGTTTGGTGTACATTTGAAAAATTGTCGAATAGTTTCGCAACTCACGCCACCCGGAACACCACAGCGTAATGGTGTGTCCGAACGTCGTAATCGTACTTTACTAGATATGGTGTGATCTATGATGTCTCTTACTGATTTACCGCTATCGTTTTGGTGATACGCTCTAGAGACGGCCGCATTCACGTTAAATAGGGCACCATCAAAATCCGTTGAGACGACGCCTTATGAACTGTGGTTTGGCAAGAAACCAAAGTTGTCATTTCTGAAAGTTTGGGGCTGCGATGCTTATGTGAAAAAGCTTCAACTTGATAAGCTCGAACCCAAATCGGAGAAATGTGTCTTCATAGGATATCCAAAGGAGACTATTGGATACACCTTCTATCACAGATCCGAAGGCAAGACTTTTGTTGCTAAATTCGGAAACTTTCTGGAGAAGGAGTTTCTCTCGAAAGAAGTGAGTGGGAGGAAAGTAGAACTTGACGAGGTAACTGTACCTGCTCCCTTATTGGAAAGTAGTACATCACAGAAAACTGTTTCTGTGACACCTACACCAGTTAGTGAGGAAGCTAATGATAATGATCATGAAACTTCAGAACAAGATACTACTGAACCTCGTAGATCAACCAGAGTAAGATCCGCGCCAGAGTGGTACGGTAATCCTGTTCTGGAAGTCATGATACTAGATCATGATGAACATACGAACTATGAAGAAGCAATGGTGAGCCCAGATTCCGCAAAGTGGCTTGAAGCCATGAAATCTGAGATGGGATCCATGTATGAGAACAAAGTATGGACTTTGGTTGACTTGCCCGATGATCGGCAAGCAATTGAGAATAAATGGATCTTCAAGAAGAAGACTGACGCTGACGGTAATATTACTGTCTACAGAGCTCGACTTGTTGCAAAAGGTTTTCGGCAAGTTCAAGGGATTGACTACGATGAGACCTTCTCACCCGTAGCGATGCTTAAGTCTGTTCGAATCTTGTTAGCAGTTGCCGCATTTTATGATTATGAAATTTGGCAGATGGATGTCAAAACTGCATTCCTGAATGGATTTCTGGAAGAAGAGTTGTATATGATGCAACTAGAAGGTTTTGTCGATCCAAAGGGAGCTAACAAAGTGTGCAAGCTCCAGCGATCCATTTATGGACTGGTGCAAGCCTCTCGGAGTTGGAATAAACGTTTTGATAGTGTAATCAAAGCATTTGGTTTTATACAGACTTTTGGAGGAGCCTGTATTTACAAGAAAGTGAGTGGGAGCTCTATAACATTTCTGATATTATATGTGGATGACATATTACTAATTGGAAATGATGTAGAATTTCTGGATAGCATAAAGGGATACTTGAATAAAAGTTTTTCAATGAAAGACCTCGGTGAAGCTGCTTACATATTAGGAATTAAGATCTATAGAGATAGATCAAGACGCTTAATTGGACTTTCACAAAGCACATACCTTGACAAAGTTTTGAAAAAGTTCAAAATGGATCAAGCAAAGAAAGGGTTCTTGCCTGTGTTACAAGGTGTGAAGTTGAGTAAGACTCAATGCCCGACCACTCAGAAGATAGAGAGAATATGAAAGATGTTCCTTATGCTTCAGCCATAGGCTCTATCATGTATGCAATGCTGTGTACCAGACCTGATGTGTGCCTAGCTATAAGTCTAGCAGGGAGGTACCAAAGTAATCCAGGAGTGGATCACTGGACAGCGGTCAAGAACATACTGAAGTACCTGAAAAGGACTAAGGATATGTTTCTCGTATATGGAGGTGACAAAGAGCTCATCGTAAAAGGTTACGTTGATGCAAGCTTTGACACTAATCCGGACGATTCTGAATCGCAAACCGGATACGTGTTTACATTAAACGGTGGAGCTGTTAGTTGGTGCAGTTCTAAACAAAGCGTTGTAGCGGGATCTACATGTGAAGCGGAGTACATAGCTTCTTCGGAAGCAGCAAATAAAGGAGTCTGGATGAAGGAGTTCATATCCGATCTAGGTGTCATACCTAGTGCATCGGGTCCAATGAAAATCTTTTATGATAATACTGGTGCAATTGCCTTGGCAAAAGAATCCAGATTTCACAAGAGAACCAAGCACATCAAGAGACGCTTCAATTCCATCCGGGATCTAGTCCAGGTGGGAGACATAGAGATTTGCAAGATACATACGGATCTGAATATAGCAAACCCGTTGACTAAGCCTCTTCCATGAGCAAAACATGATCAGCACCAAGGCTCCATGGGTGTTAGAATCATTACTGTGTAATCTAGATTATTGACTCTAGTGCAAGTGGGAGACTGAAGGAAATATGCCCTAGAGGCAATAATAAAGTTATTATTTATTTCCTTATATCATGATAAATGTTTATTATTCATGCTAGAATTGTATTAACCAGAAACATAATACATGTGTGAATACATAGACAGACAAAGTGTCACTAGTATGCCTCTACTTGACTAGCTCGTTAATCAAAGATGGTTATGTTTCCTGACCATAAACAAGGAGTTGTTATTTGATTAACGGGATCACATCATTAAGTGAATGATCTGATTGACATGACCCATTTCCTTGGCTTAGCACCCGATCGTTTAGTATGTTGCTATTGCTTTCTTCATGACTTATACATATTCCTATAACTATGAGATTATGCAACTCCCGTTTACCGGAGGAACACTTTGGGTGCTACCAAACGTCACAACGTAACTGGGTGATTATAAAGGAGTACTACAGGTGTCTCCAAAGGTACATGTTGGGTTGGCGTATTTCGAGATTAGTTTCTGTCACTCCGATTGTCAGAGAGGTATCTCTGGGCCCTCTCGGTAATGCACATCACATAAGCCTTGCAAGCATTACAACTAATAAGTTAGTTGTGATATGATGTATTACGGAACGAGTAAAGAGACTTGCCGGTAACGAGATTGAACTAGGTATTGGATGCCAACGATCGAATCTCGGGCAAGTAACATACCGATGACAAAGGGAACAACGTATGTTGTTATGCGGTCTGACCGATAAAGATCTTCGTAGAATATGTAGGAGCCAATATGGGCATCCAGGTCCTGCTATTGGTTATTGACCGGAGATTTGTCTCAGTCATGTCTACATTGTTCTCGAACCGTAGGGTCCGCACGCTTAACGTTACGATGACAGTTATTATGAGTTTATACATTTTGATGTACCGAAGTTAGTTCGGAATCCCGGATGTGATCACGGACATGACGAGGAGTCTCGAAATGATCGAGACATAAAGATTGATATATTGGACGACTATATTCGGACACCGGAAGGGTTCCGGGAAGTTTCGGATAAAACCGAAGCACCGGGGGGTTACCGGAACCCCCCCGGGGGGTTAATGGGCCTTATGGGCCTAATGTGGAGAAGAGGAAGGGGCTGCCAGGGCAGGCCGCGCGCCCCCTCTCCCCCTAGTCCGAATTGGACAAGGAGGGAGGGGCGGCGCCCCCCTTTCCTTCTCTCCCTCCACCTCTCCTAGTTGGACAAGGAACGGGAGGGGAGTCCTACTCCCGGTAGGAGTAGGACTCCTCCTGCGCGCCTCCTCTAGGCTGGCCGCACCCCCCCCTCTTGGATCCTTTATATACGGAGGCAAGGGGGCACCCTAGAACACACAAGTTGATCTTCGTGATCGTTCCTTAGCCGTGTGCGGTGCCCCCTTCCACCATATTCCACCTCGGTCATATCATTGTAGTGCTTAGGCGAAGCCCTGCGTCGGTAGAACATCATCATCGTCACCACGCCGTTGTGCTGACGAAACTCATCCCCGAAGCTTTGCTCGATCGGAGCCCAGGGAGCGTCATCGAGCTGTACGTGTGCCAAGAACTTGGAGGTGCCGGAGTAACGGTGCTTGGATCGGTCGGATCGGAAGACGTACGACTACTTCCTCTACGTTGCGCCAATGCTTCCGTTGCGATCTACGAGGGTACATAGATAACACTCTCCCCTCTCGTTGCTATACATCACCATGATCTTGCGTGTGCGTAGGAAAATTTTGAAATTACTACGTTCCCCAACAAGGTACGGGTATCTGTGGGGGAGGCCCGTCCCGAAAGGGCACGGGGCGCCCAATGTCTTTGCGCCAGGGAAGGAAGGTCCGCCGAACTCATATCGATTCTTCTGCGCTTACTTTATATGTGGCCTCTATTCCCCCTTCTCTGAATTCTTTGAGGCGATCATGAACATCTATGGATTCCACATCCTCGACTTCACACCAAATGCAAGGGAGACCATGGCCATTTTCGCGCATTTGTGCGAGAATGTAACATCCCAAATTTTCAATTTGGAATGTTATACATAGGTCATTCATGCATATCATATTTTATCGCATTTCGTTTCGCGATCCTCAAAATTCTAAGCAACTCAAGGACCCACGGAGAGAGTTGGGAATTTCGTTATTTTCATATTTGAGTTTTCTCAAATTTTGAAAAGAGGATCATTTGGTTCTAATTAATTTTTCCCTCTAAAATTATTCCATATTAAAATATATGAGAGGAGATAATATTACTTCTCCAAAATAAAGAGAATATTGGAGGAAAAATATTAATATCAAATAAGAATTTTATTTGGGTTTTAATGCAATTTTATTTGAATTAGGAAAAAAATGTGTTTTTCAAAATTGCATTAGTGGTCTAAATAAATGTTCACATTGTTTGCAATATTATTAGAGGACTGTGAACATTTATTTCAGGATTTTTGGAGTCCATTTAGTATTTCTTTTATTTGTTTTTTTTCCGCGTCATGATTTATTAAAAAAGGTAACCAACCTAACCTGGCCGTGT
Organism: Triticum urartu; assembly: GCF_003073215.2. Taxonomy (NCBI): domain Eukaryota; kingdom Viridiplantae; phylum Streptophyta; class Magnoliopsida; order Poales; family Poaceae; genus Triticum; species Triticum urartu. The sequence continues at coordinate 367,930,460 of NC_053024.1, forward strand.
CCGGCTAGGACACTGCACCTGGCCGGCCTTATAAGCCGAGACCGCAGGGCCCCGAGGCCCAGCTCGCGCCCACGCCCCGAAACCCTAGCGTGCCGCCCGATCCGCCTCGCCGCGCCACCGCCTTGCCGCGCCGCTGCCGCAGTCAGCTGCCGCCTCGCCGCCCCGCTGCCGAGGTAGCCGCCGCTGCCGGTTTCGCGAGAAAATCGTTCAGTTTTTTTCAAAACCCTAGATCGGTTTTTTTATTATTTTCGGTTCTGTTCGGTTATTCTTTGGTTTAGTTAAATAGCGAACGTTCGTCCGTACGTTCGATTTAACGAACGCCATTCATCCATTAGTCGTAGACAACGAACGTTCCTTCCTTAGCCTGTTCGTCAGTTTTCTTTTTCCAGGGTTTTTCCGCGATTATTTTCGATCGCGATTTCTACACTTATCTTCATTCTAGTATATCTTTTCGCTTGTTTATCCGAATCAGGTGAAACAAGCACCTAGATCTTCGTCTCGAACCCCTCTTTCCTTTTAACCAACTTGAACAAGATTTTGGTACAGTAAAATTTGAGTTTAGTCCATATTAGTATTCGGATCTAGTTTCTTTCGTAGTTTGAGTTGCGTTGCTCCGTTTGATTCGATTCTTTTTGCAAACCGGAGTTCTTCAGTTGAACTTTCTGGTTAGATCTTCTTATTTGAGTTTTACCCATGCATATTTGCTTGAGTGCTCTTATATGATATTGTTTGTCTGCGATAGAATGCCCGGAGTGGGTAGCGTGCTACTACGAGTCTAGGTTTTGCGGATCGTCAGCAAGGCAAGTAACACTTTGATCATACCCCTTTTATTACCCAGTTTTTATGCATTAGTTTCAACCCTCACACAACGCATGAGTAGGATCTCTTAACATGTGGTTTTGGGAAGTAGATGATGAGGTAGAACCTATTGCCCTTTTATTATCAAACCCTGGGAGTTACTTCTACGTTATGATTATATTGCTATGTTATGCTCGTAGGCGTGGATTGGGTTTGAGTGTATCCATGACAGATGTGAGTTGGTAGTTAATGGTTCAACTTAAGGTGGAAACTTTAATACACATTTGGGTGGATTGCTTGTGGTTACCTGGAGAATCCAGTGTTGTCCTAGGATATCCCGGAGTACCCGTGTGATCATCCTACGGTCTGCCACCCAGGCTCAAAGGGATCATAAGATTATTCATGCTAGAAACTTCCGTGTGCAGCCACAAGCCATTATGGGCTCTGGCATAATTGAGTATGTTGTCTGACCTCTTCCAGTGGTAGACTATCAGATGTAGGGGATGTAGGTTGGTACGGTCTACCCAGGGTTAGAGTTAATGCTTTTGAAAGACTGTGTCTCGGTCATCCGTTTCTCAAACACCATGTAGTGCGAGAAATCCAACGGAGGAGATCGAGTCTTGTGGAGAAAAGTGCGCAAACCTCTGCAGAGTGTATAAACTAATCATGGTTAGCCGTGTCCTCAGTTATGGACATCTTGAGTATCTGGTACTTGAATTATTGATTTGATATCATCACTCTAATTAATTTGTTGGGATGTTAATGACTACTTTAATTGGTATTGAGTTGGAGGAACCTTCTCAATGATGTTTCAACTACCATGATAGTTAAATAAAATATATTCCTTTGTTGTAGGGAAAAATTGGCTTTTCGCAAAACAATATAACCATAGAGTCTCCACCAGCCATATATGCATGTAGTGATAGCATTTATCTGTTCATTGCCCTCTTGTGTTATATTGCCAGCATATTCCATGTGCTGACCTGTTTAAGGCTGCAACATATCGTGTTGCAGACTTTTCAGACGATGAGTAAGATGTCGTAAGTCGTTTGTCATGCACTCAGCTATGCCGTTGGAGTTGATGGACTCGCTTTATCTTCCAAGCCTTCTGCTGTTATCTTATTTAGATGGCCTTAAGCCATATTTATTGTAATAAGTTCTCTTTTCAGACCTTCGATGTAATAAGGGTGTGATTGCTACTCTGTTATAAACCCTTCGAGTACTGTGTGTGTCAGCATTACCGATCGAGGGATGACACTGAAGCACAGAGACTTGACCGTCTGAGGTCGGGTCGCTACAGAGAATTTTGTCAGAGTGCCCAATGTGGATCTGTTCTGGCATTATTTTGTTCCGCGAGTGGAAAACAAGGACCACCGCTCCGGTAACATTAGCTAGATGCCGCGGGTGGCAAGGAAGCTCTGGGATTACATCCCTGGGAACCAGCGCGAGAGGTGGGATGAATGGAGAGGGGATTGGTGCTCGATTCAAGATGAGGAAGTCCCCGAGTTTTGTGAAGCACGGAAGGAATGTGTCGAGCGCAGCAAGGAATGGAGCGCCAAGGGCCTGATTGAGGATAGGATGCGCCCGACAATCAACATGATTACTTGTTTGAAGGCTGTCGGGCTAACCATCGAGCATGTGGCGGCAGATTTCCTCCTCCGCTGTATCTCACCGCTGCAGGAGAGGGACAGACCCGCCTGGATGTACGAGGATCCTGCGGACAGGATGAGGTTGCTCCCAGGGTTGTCCAACAACTTGTCAGTTTATGGCCATGGCTGGTTGTGCGACCATTTGTTTAGTCGCTTCGAGCTGTTCAAGCTTGCGGCAACCGTTATCCCTCCAAACATTAATTCAGCCCAGGACCAGATATTGAAGTGGATGCCAGACTGTAATGCCGAAGGGGTGGCGAGCACCTGGCGGCTACCCCACCCTGGATGAAGAGCTCCAGTGGTTGAACAACCTGGTCGAGAAAGCCACCAGGGTTGAAACTGGAATGTACAAACGCACCTCCTCTATGGAGGTGGCGCATATCTTGAGGAGGGTCGAGGAGGACAAGGTTGTCCGCCTCACGGAGATGGCGAAGGGCACAAAGGCCAGGAAGGGCAAAGGAAAAGATGAGGATGAAAGTTCTTCCCTTGGCGGCAGCGAGGCACAAGCTACAGAAGGGGCTGCCGGGGAAGAACTTGCCGGGGATGACCTTGTTGGGCTAGAGGCCCTAGCCACTGTAGCAACGAAGCTTAGGAGGAGGAGGATGCTGGCGAGGTGGCGGAGCCCGAAGAGGATTGGCTTGCGGCTTGGCCTCAAGCCCCCGAGCCGGTTCTGGTCCAGCGCACCCGAAGGCGCGCCGCCAACCGAGGGATAGCGGCCTCCAACCCGGCACCTACTGCCAAGAGGGTGAAGAAGACCACTACCGAGGCCACCAAGGGAGAGGTGGCATGTCGCCAGTCTCCTCGTCTTGCTCGGACCAAGGCTTCCTCCGCCAAGTGATCGGCGGTCGTGGATGTGGAGTCCAGCTCCCACTCCGGCTCGAGATCCTCATAGAGCTCGTCTTCCCCGGAGGCCCCAGCGGCATGCCAAACACCGAAGCTGCTGGGGAGTTCTGCCCCTCCGCTTTAGAAGAGAGGAAGGGAGTCCCCGCCTCTTCTAGAGTTCAACTTGAACTCCATGCTTATTGAAGAGGAGTAAGGAAGATTTTTCTTGCTCTTCGTAAGCATCTTTGATAAACTCGATTATCTTTACTAGCCGACCTTTCATTTTGCTGTTGCTAGCAGGGAAGTGGAGGAGGACGCGGCAGCCCTCATTTACCACACATGGAAGAAGCTCTGCCGTCTTGGGTTGTTGAGGGGCACGGAGAGCTCAATCTTGGCTGGGGGTGATGCAGAGGACCCCATGCCGAGCCCCCAGTCCAGCCCCGACCCGGGAACGGAGACATGGTCCCATCCGCTGGAGGTGATAAGGACGGCCTCCCTGCTCCCTCGGTCGGAGGAGGAGGCGAAGCAACATAGGGCAAGCCCCTCCCTGAGGAGCACGCTTCCCCTGCCATTCGAGCCGAGAGGACCCCCATGGAACCTTCCGCGGAGGAAGCCGCGCAGGGGACTGCCGTGACTCCCACTGTGGAGGGTGAAGTTCATGGCCTGACAACAAACATTGTCGGGGAAACTGAGGTCCCTGCCCGGCAGACTTCTCCAGGTGCCCCACTCATTTCCTTTTTCCTGTCTTGCTCTGATCGTTTCTCCCGATTCTCCCATTTTCCCAGAACTTCTGTTTCTTTGCTGCTTGCCAATCTTATCATCCGCAGACCCCTGAGCCGAAGAGCCATAACTGTTGGAGGTGGTGGATGATACCGGAAGGGCCGCCACGGATGAGGCTACTGAGATTGCCGTCGCGGCATGGCAGGACCTCGCTGCCGGGAATGCACAGGGCTCCTTGGCGGTGGAGGATCACTCTTCGGAGGATCCCCCTCCAGACTATGGACCCACTCCCCTCCTCTGGAATCGTCGCTGAGTCTCCGCTACCTTCCTCAAACACGCTGGCCATGGTGTTGTCGTTGCCTCAAACTGGAGCCCCAAACCCGTCTTCGACGACGGACAAGGAGCTCGATGAAGAGCTTCGGCGCTTCCTGGCACCACTGTACCTAGGAGGTAGAGAGGCCGACGACTCAGCCGCCATCACAATGGATTTGTCTTTCATGGAGTCCATGGTGGCGGGCGTGATGGAGATGCAGGCCGGGCACAATCAGAAGTGGCCGCAACTCAAGGAGCGGCACGAGTCTGCCAGCAGGGTGGACCAGAAGCTGAAGGACAAATGTTTGGAGCTGCGTGAATGGCACGACAAGCAATTCAAGGTGCTCTTGAGGCAGCAAGAGACGCTCTTGATGACAAGGGAGGATGTCGTGGCCTGCGAGGCACGCCTGGTGGACCGCAAGGCATGTCTGGACGCCAGAGAGCAAGAGACCTCCCTTCGGGAGGAGAAAATCGAAGCCACTCTCCGCGCCAAGGATGAAGATCTAGAGGCTCTGGTCCAGCAGCGCACCAAAGAATTGGAGGACAAGCATAAAGCTGCCCTGTATACCCTTGCTCAGCTGAAGAAGCTTACTGAAGATCTGGCAGCCGTGTCTGCCGCCAAGACTGATCTCGAACGGCAGGTGGCTAAGCTGAATGAGGACCTTGCCAAGAACGTCAAGGAGGTGGAGGCACTCAAGGAAGAAGCACAGCAGGTGGGGGTCCTCTTGAATAATGCCCAATCACAGCTCTCCTCCAAGACCCAGAGCCTGGATACTGCTTATGGCACCATTACAGACCTAAAGGTCTGGATCAGCACCTTGGAAAGCACGGCAGAGTCCAGCAAGTCCCGCCAACAACTGCTGACCAAGGATCTGGACACCGCCAAGCGTCTCCCGCAGGATGTAGAGGACAAGGTGAAGAATCAGTCCAAGCAGGTCGACCTCTAGGTCAAGACCCTGATCGACATCGCTGAGCGCCTTCGCGTCCAGGCCGTGGCGTTGGGCATGGACGGCCCAACCTTCTCAGCTAATAAGCACGAGGTTCCAAGAATCAAGCTGGGAATCTTCTTCAACAAGCTGATCAAGAAGCTGAAGGTGCATGAGGAGGGAAGGACCGAGCGCTTCGTGACCGAGTCCCGAAGGCTTGCCCGCGATGCCCTCTTCATGGTCTTGAGCAATATTGCCTGCCGCCATCCGGACCTCGATCTTGGCGATGGATTCAAGAAGCCGCCAACGAGCGCTGACGTCGCGGCCGCCAAGGAGAAAGCCGCTCCCCGGGCCAACATGGTCCTTCACGTCTACACAACTTCATCTGGTCCCTAGACCAATATCGGGCCGCTGTCGCTCCTACGTTGTCGTGTAATGAAACATGACGTATATTTCTGTGTTTAGTCTCTTTGTCTCTAGTGTTCGCATGGAATTGATATCCTCTATTAAATCTTTAAATGCGTGTTTATCCCTTTGATCTTTATATGTTTGTGTTCGTATGATCCATCCCTATATCCGCTCTGGATGCCCGCCGGTATCATGTGTTGTGATTGTCATAAGAGTCTGGCCCTTAATAGTCATTTTGGCGTGGATGTGTCCCGACAGGTTTTTCCTAAGTAGCTCTCGATGCAGCCTCTCGACATGCGAGCGTGGCTTGGGATAGGATGATGGAGCGATCAAAGAAACTAACCAAGGTTCCATCGCATGAGGGTTTTCACGATAGGAACACTCACTAAAGTCAAGGGATAAACAACTACGAAAATCTAAAGTTGTACCAACGAGAAGCGATAATGTAGACTTAGCTTTCATTTCAGGTTTCTTTCTCCTCTGTCGGGCCGCGTGCTCTTGGTGCGCTCGCGATGCCTGGAGGAGCGAAAGCCAATCAGGCAGTTTCTTCGATCCCAGCAGGGACCGACACGTGTCTTGTGCGGCTGGCAGGCTTCGGGGTACAGTGTCGGGCTCCTCTGGTCCCATCCCCTTTTCTCCCCTTTCCCTTTGAGTCAGGTGGGCGGCTGCCGTTGCATGGATCATGCCAATACAGGCAGTCTCGCCGAAGCGCGCTTGCCAAGTCATCAACTAAAAGATTCATACTGGACTGAGTTTCACGCGGTAATCATCGATATTGACGACGTTGGGGCTAAAGCGGCTCGCCTGCTAAGGAAGGGAAGAGATGGGGATGAGGGAGCTCGCGCCCGCACGTCTTGACCCCTTCCCCGGGACGGCGCTTGAATGGCAGGTATGCCATATGGGCCGCCGAGGTGAGCATATTATCTCCAGTGCCGTTCTTCGTCATTGTCGTGGCTACGGCGAGGCGTAGAGGCGAGTAATGTGGCACGGGGATGACCCCGCTTAGTTTCCGGGTCTTCGAGGGCGCTGCAAATGCCAAACTTTGAGCGGACGACCACGGATAGAGCAAGCTGCACACGCCTTTAGGTTCGTGCATGCGGTCCCCTACCTGGCGCTTGAAAGATGTCGCAGGAAACCACGACCACCTATGGGGCTAGAGGGCCCCTTGCTAGTTCGGCAGGCGGGACGTCACATTGCACAAACAACAGACGAGCGTGGGGCAGCGCGGCAGGGATCACATAGGGAGTTTTACCTAGGTTCGAGCCACCGTGGGGCGTAGAACCATACTCCTGCATTGGTGTATTGATGGTGGAAGAGTGGTGGTGGAGCGTAGTACACTTGCCCGACAGGGGCGGGAGTGGCTACGTGCGTATGGGGGTGTGAGTTATCCAACCTTCTAAACTCCTCAACGGTTGCCATGGGCCTCCTTTCATAGATAAAGAGGATACCACAATGGCAAAGTGTCGGATTAAGGGTTCCGGCAAACCCTTGAGAAGTTCGAACTATGGGGTGCGCACGAAGAACACTCTCTCCCCGACTCACTCGCTCAATGATCCCACGGCCTAGCTCGACGAACCCAAAGGACAAGAGACATAGGGTTTTTTACTGGTTTGGGCCACCTTGCGGTGTAATACCCTACTCCAGTTTGTGGGTGGATTGCCTTGAGGGGCCGAGGATGAACTAGTACAGTGGATGAGTAATCTCAGGAGGTGAGGTGTTCTTGAGCTCGATGAGCTGGTGGGTGTGAGGGTGATATGGTACAGTAAGGTGTTATACAAACGGTTTTTAACCCTTTTCCGCGACAGCATTTGGAACCATTGCCAAGTGAGTGTGGGTGATAGGGGGGTCCTTTCCACACGACCTAGAAACCGTCGGGGATATGCCCTCCTGGTACACACGCTCAGCAGAATGAGGCCATGTGCGATCGACGAGCGATCAAATAGGGTTATACATATAGTAGTGCTCAAAAAATACAATTATACAGGCGAAATCGTTTCCGATCGTAAGTACATCCCACACAGTCAGTCCCCGCTAAACACTTCCTTTCGTATATACATCCCACACAGTCACTCCAAGGAAAATGTTTCCGTTCACAGGTACATCACACACAATTTTCCCTGTTAAATCGTTTGTGATAGCGTTGCCATTGCACATGATATTAACAATTTTATCATTTTGTGTTATTGAATGCATCACACACAGTGCGTAGAAGAAACTATGTGGCAAAGGGTGTCCGTCACGCACAATTTTTATGTCATAAACGGTTGCGCAAGTTGGCCAAACGCAAACAGTTTTCAAGAGAATATCGTGTGTGATTTTTCATTGATCCAACACGGTTTATTCCTAGAAACTGTGTGTGTTGCCTGAGGTCATAGCCCATGGTGTTTTCTGAATAACCTTTTGCAATAGAAAACCCCATTTAGCAGGCTAATTTTCCATTAGCAGGCTAATTCCCTATTATTAATAATCAATATATTAATCTAATTGACTTTCATATTAAGCACATAATATATTTCATTTCCATAATTAGGAAGCAGGATTTCATAATTGAAATATACTAGAGTACAACTTGATATAGCTTCAGCACTTAGCTACCCCATTACACAACTGCACCAACACGAAGTTTCACATGCAACATATATAACCTTTTGAAGTTAGCATCATAGACGGTACATAGACAGATGCATCTTGAAAGTGCGTTATATCGACTAGAGGGGGGTGAATAGGCGATTTTTATGAATTTTTCACTGAGGAATTTCAGGGTGAGGAAATTCCTGAATGAAGAACTACTTGCAGCGGAATAAGTACTCAGAAGTAAACATAACAGTGCATGAGCATGGTCTACATGAAGAAACGAAAACAAGCACAGAGTACAGAAAGCGTAAACACAGGATAACACATGATAAGAAAAACAGACTAAAGAAATTGAACTGAAGAAATAGAGAAAGTCTTCAGTCAAAGTCTTCAAATAGATATGAACATGCACACAACACAGAAATGAGTAAATGGAAGGGTTGAGGAAATGGAACCAGGTAACTTGGTGGAGGCAATGATTTGGTAGACCAGTTTCAACTGTTGTGACAGTTGTACGTCTGGTTAGGGTGGCTAGGTATTTAAACCTGAGGAGACACAGTCCCGGACACCCAGTCCTGAACACGCAGCTCAGGACACTCAGTCCTCACCATATTCCCCTTGAGCTAAGGTCACATAGACCTCTCCCAGTCACTCGTGGTAAGTCTTCAGGTGACTTCCAAACCTTCACAGACTTGGTCACTCGGCAATCCACAATTTCCTCTTGGATGCTCTAGACCATGACGCCTAACCGTCTAGAAGATGCACAATCTTCAAAGGTAACAAGCGTCGGATCCACGTAGGATCAATCTCTTCAGTGATGCTCAATCACTTTGGGTTTGTAGGTGTTTGGGTTTGGGTTTTCCTCAGTTGATGATTTTCACTCAAAGTCCTTAGAGGATGGGATGCTCTCAAATGACTAGTGTCAGTTTCTCTCGGAGCAGCCAACCAGCTAGTGGTTGTAGGGGCGGCTATTTATGGCCTAGGGAGCGGCCCGACATGATAATACATAAATGACCTTCAATGATATAACCGTTAGGTGGGTAGATATTTTGGGACAGCTAGCGCATAGCACAACAACGGTCAGAATTTTGAGTATCAAATTCCTCAGGGCCATCATGTTCCTCACTGTGTAGGCAATCCGCACTGGCGAATTCCTAACTCCTCAGTCAGAACAAATTCCTCAGAGACCAGAAGAACTTCGTCTCTGTCACTGAAGAATATGACTAAATTGTATGAGATTTCCAATGGCTTCACTCGAAGGGATTGGTAGGTGTAGGATTTGAGTTGAGCATCACATGGAAATTTTTCCTTAGTATTTCCTCAACCCCCTTTAATACTACGGTGTTTACTATGACTCAAGAAAGAGAAAATGAAACTACGAAAACAAGATTCTTCATGCTCCATGTTCCTCGAATGAATACCAAGTGTTCAGGATTACACCAATTTCTTCACTTTCAAAGTCTTCAGAAATCTAAAGTCTTCAATAGAAGAACTTCATTTTTAGGGGTCGACTTTCTCTGTAAATATCAAACTCCTCATAGACTTATAGACCTATGTACACTCACAAACGCATCAGTCCCTTAACCTATAAGTCCTCAATACACCAAAATCACTAAGGGGCACTAGATGCACTTACAATCTCCCCCTTTTTGGTGATTGATGACAATATAGGTTAAGTTTTCAACGGGGATAAACATATGAAGTGTAAATACTGATATTGAGGAATTTGATTGCAAGATATAGAAGAACTCCCCCTAAAGATGTGCATAGTGAGGAATTTGCTTTTGAAGCAATGCACACTTTGAAGAGTAGAATCATGGAGATCTCCCCCTATATCTTGTAATCCATACACGCATTTAACATATAATACGAAGAATTTGAAATTCATGATGAAATATGGTGACTGATGGAATTCTCACAATCAAAAACAATTATGAGAGGATGGCATCAAGCTTGAACTACGCATGTTCGAGAGAACGGACCGAGATTTGAGAGAAACTCGTCTTCGGTCTTCAGATGTTGAGAAAGACGATGAGAAACACCACCAAGAATTGTTGAGGCACTCCGGAATGAAAATTAGAAAGGTTGAACCGACGATGAAAAGAATTTGAAAGATCTTATAGAAAGACATATGGCTGATGACAATTCATTCTTACGTCACACTTTGAAAAGAATTTGAGAGTAATTCTGAGAAAATTAGAAGAGTCAGGTAATATCTTGGGAAAAGACCTGTGGGTTAGGGCCCACTCAAAAGATACACCGTTGAACGATTTTGAAGAGAGATTGTACCGGTTGAATTAAATGGCTTGAATGAGATGACATCCTCGAAAGAGCTTGAACGAACGCAGTGTGGAAACACGAATCTTCGAGATATCTTCAGCACCCCGGAACAATTGAATAGCGAGAAATGGATGATTAAGAGGTGCACCGGCATGAGAAAACATTTGAAACGAGGAAAGGATATGATCGACAAAGCTTGAATTGAATCCACCGGAGAAGAAAAGAATGAAGAATAATGAACTTGTAGAGCATCTTTATGAGAAGCACTAGGTAAGAACTTTGATGGAAAAGAATGAAGAAATTTCACATCAATAAAATGGATACTTGATTAAGAAATCCGAGTCCTTGAAGAAAAAAAGGGTGGGAGGGTGTGTAAAACAAAAGACAACTTGGGCCGGTGGAAAGAACAACGTTGAGAAGGCTTTGAGTTGATCTCGCGGATGTTGAAAATGATCGGATCCACTTGAAGAGAAGCACGTCGGTTGAAAAGGATTGACATGACAATCTCGATTATCATGAAGGATTGGTGTTCACATTGGAATATGAGAACACCGCTTAGGAAAGGTATAGGATCAACATTTGACTTCGAAGCAACTCGAATACCACAATTGAAAACAAAATAAAGGATTGGCTTGCAGAATAAGCCGGAAATGAACATATGATAGATCCCATATCGTATCATGTGTCTATTGGAAAGATACCCTACGTGATACTTGAATTCCCACTTATAAACTCCCGAAACTTTCCAGTTATGCAATCAGGTGTTGGGGATACAGGGGAAGCATAATATCTCACCCAAAACTAGCAAATCCTACATCCAGCTGTATCCATCCTTCAACACATAACCAAAAAACCTTCGGAAATCATTTACCTCAACCTTCGAAAAGCATCTGTTATACGAGTTATGGTAATACTCCCTAACTCCCGCCCCAGTACTGGGTGGCGTCGAGGTTATCTCACCAATAACTGCATAAAAGAGATTTTCGATGTCGGCGAACTCAGGTATTTGAGAACTGCAACGATAAAATTGTGACGACAACACCTCGGAGCTCAACTCCCCGGGACACTGCCACAACCCCTAAATGTCAGGAGGCACCAAGAACAATGTTCTCATCACAAGACTATTCGAACGATTCCAAGATACCCGCGTGATCCTAAAAAAAATTCGTGAAATTTGTGGAGAGCAGAGTCAAAACTTCTACATCAGGAGGCCTCACCAGAGCGACGAAGGGACTGAGGAGTAAAAAGAATCCTACTCTTCGATATATATAATCCTAAGACTCAAAACATTTTGTTCTAGACACAACAATGTCAGCGATTCGATCAAGCAGGGGGCTCCTAAGTCGGGGATGGCTCTGATACCAACTTGTCACACCCACGATGCGGCTATATCTCCCACGTGCCGGGGCACGACTTAGAGGCATAACCACATAGTAGGCATGTCACAAGAGGGGTAATCTTTACACATCCCATGTACTGAATAAGGAAGGGATAAAGAGTCGGCTTACAATCGCCACTTCACACAATACATAAATATAGCATTACATCATCCAGAATACTGTTGCGTAACGTAGTAATTTCAAAAAAATTCCTACACACACGCAAGATCATGGTGATGCATTGCAACGAGAGGGGAGAGTGTTGTCTACGTACCCTTGTAGACCGGAAGCGGAAGCGTTAGCACAACGCGGTTGATGTAGTCGTACGTCTTCATGGCCCGACCGATCAAGCACCGAAACTACGGAACCTCCGAGTTCTACCACATGTTCAGCTCGATGACGATCCCCGGACTCTGATCCAGCAAAGTGTCAGGGAAGAGTTCCATCAGCACGACGGCGTGGTGACGATCTTGATGTTCTACCGTCGCAGGGCTTCGCCTAAGCACCGCTATAATATTATCGAGGATTATGGTGGAGGGGGGCACCGCACACGGCTAAGAGAACGATCACGAAGATCAACTTGTGTCTAGAGGTGCCCCCTGCCCCTGTATATAAAGGAGCAAGGGAGAGAGGCCGGACGTCCCTTGGGGCGCGCCAAGGAGGGGGGAGTTCTCCTCCTAGTAGGAGTAGGACTCCCCTTTCCTAGTCCAACTAGGAAGAGAGAAGGGGGAAGGAAGGAGAGGGAGAGGGAAAGAGGGGCCGCGGCCCCCTCCCCTAGTCCAATTCGGAATCCCCATGGGAGGGGGCGCACCACCTCCTGGGCTGCTGCCCTCTCTCTCCCCTCAGGCCCACTAAGGCCCAATACTTCCCTGGGGGGTTCCGGTAACCCCGGGGGGTTCCGGTAACCCCCCGGTGCTCCGGTTTTATCCGAAACTTCCGGAACCCTTCCGGTGTCCGAATATAGTCGTCCAATATATCAATCTTTATGTCTCGACCATTTCGAGACTCCTCGTCATGTCCGTGATCACATCCGGGACTCCGAACTAACTTCGGTACATCAAAATGCATAAACTCATAATAACTGTCATCGTAACGTTAAGCGTGCGGACCTACGGTTCGAGAACAATGTAGACATGACTGAGACATCTCCGGTCAATAACCAATAGCGGGACCTTGGATGCCCATATTGGCTCCTACATATTCTACGAAGATCTTTATCGGTCAGACCGCATAACAACATACGTTGTTCCCTTTGTCATCGGTATGTTACTTGCCCGAGATTCGATCGTCGGTATCCAATACCTAGTTCAATCTCGTTACCGGCAAGTCTCTTTACTCGTTCCGTAATACATCATCTCACAACTAACTCATTAGTTGCAATGCTTGCAAGGCTTATGTGATGTGCATTACCGAGAGGGCCCAGAGATACCTCTCCGACAATCGGAGTGACAAATCCTAATCTCGAAATACGCCAACCCAACATGTACCTTTGGAGACACCTGTATACTCCTTTATAATCACCCAGTTACGTTGTGACGTTTGGTAGCACCCAAAGTGTTCCTCCGGTAAACGGGAGTTGCATAATCTCATAGTTATAGGAACATGTATAAGTCATGAAGAAAGCAATAGCAACATACTAAACGATCGGGTGCTAAGCTAATGGAATGGGTCATGTCAATCAGATTCACTTAATGATGTGATCCCGTTAATCAAATAACAACTCATTGTTCATGGTTAGGAAACATAACCATCTTTGATTAACGAGCTAGTCAAGTAGAGGCATACTAGTGACACTTTTTGTCTATGTATTCACACATGTATTATGTTTCCGGTTAATACAATTCTAGCATGAATAATAAACATTTATCATGATATAAGGAAATAAATAATAACTTTATTATTGCCTCTAGGGCATATTTCCTTCAGTCTCCCACTTGCACTAGAGTCAATAATCTAGATTACACAGTAATGATTCTAACACCCATGGAGCCTTGGTGCTGATCATGTTTTGCTCGTGGAAGAGGCTTAGTCAACGGGTCTGCTACATTCAGATCCGTATGTATCTTGCAAATCTCTATGTCTCCCACCTGGACTAGATCCCGGATGGAATTGAAGCGTCTCTTGATGTGCTTGGTTCTTGTGAAATCTGGATTCCTTTGCCAAGGCAATTGCACCAAGTATTGTCACAAAAGATTTTCATTGACCCGATGCACTAGGTATGACACCTAGATCGGATATGAACTCCTTCATCCAGACTCCTTCATTTGCTGCTTCCGAAGAAGCTATGTACTCCGCTTCACATGTAGATCCGCACAACGCTTTGTTTAGAACTGCACCAACTGACAGCTCCACCGTTTAATGTAAACACGTATCCGGTTTGCGATTTAGAATCGTCCGGATCAGTGTCAAAGCTTGCATCAACGTAACCTTTTACGATGAGCTCTTTGTCACCTCCATATACGAGAAACATATCCTTAGTCCTTTTCAGGTACTTCAGGATGTTCTTGACCGCTGTCCAGTGATCCACTCCTGGATTACTTTGGTACCTCCCTGCTAGACTTATAGCAAGGCACACATCAGGTCTGGTACACAGCATTGCATACATGATAGAGCCTATGGCTGAAGCATAGGAACATCTTTCATATTCTCTCTATCTTCTGCAGTGGTCGGGCATTGAGTCTTACTCAACTTCACACCTTGTAACACAGGCAAGAACCCTTTCTTTGCTTGATCCATTTTGAACTTCTTCAAAACTTTGTCAAGGTATGTGCTTTGTGAAAGTCCAATTAAGCGTCTTGATCTATCTCTATAGATCTTAATGCCTAATATGTAAGCAGCTTCACCGAGGTCTTTCATTGAAAAACTTTTATTCAAGTATCCCTTTATGCTATCCAGAAATTCTATATCATTTCCAATTAGTAATATGTCATCCACATATAATATCAGAAATGCTACAGAGCTCCCACTCACTTTCTTGTAAATACAGGCTTCTCTCAAAAGTCTGTATAAAACCAAATGCTTTGATCACACTATCAAAACGTTTATTCCAACTCCGAGAGGCTTGCACCAGTCCATAAATGGATCGCTGGAGCTTGCACACTTTGTTAGCTCCCTTTGGATCGACAAAACCTTCGGTTGCATCATATACAACTCTTCTTCCAGAAATCCATTCAGGAATGCAGTTTTGACATCCATCTGCCAAATTTCATAATCATAAAATGCGGCAATTGCTAACATGATTCGGACAGACTTAAGCATCGCTACGGGTGAGAAGGTCTCATCGTAGTCAATCCCTTGAACTTGCCGAAAACCTTTTGCGACAAGTCGAGCTTGTAGACAGTAATATTACCGTCAGCGTCAGTCTTCTTCTTGAAGATCCATTTATTCTCAATTGCTTGCCGATCATCGGGCAAGTCAACCAAAGTCCATACTTTGTTCTCATACATGGATCCCATCTCAGATTTCATGGCTTCAAGCCACTTTGCGGAATCTGGGCTCACCATCGCTTCTTCATAGTTCGTAGGTTCATCATGATCTAGTAGCATGACTTCCAGAACAGGATTACCGTACCACTCTGGCGCGGATCTTACTCTGGTTGATCTACGAGGTTCAGTAGTATCTTGTTCTGAAGTTTCATGATCATCATCATTAGCTTCCTCACTAACTGGTGTAGGTGTCACAGAAACAGTTTTCTGTGATGTACTACTTTCCAATAAGGGAGCAGGTACAGTTACCTCGTCAAGTTCTACTTTCCTCCCACTCACTTCTTTCGAGAGAAACTCCTTCTCCAGAAAGTTTCCGAATTTAGCAACAAAAGTCTTGCCTTCGGATCTGTGATAGAAGGTGTATCCAATAGTCCCTTTGGATATCCTATGAAGACACATTTCTCCGATTTGGGTTCGAGCTTATCAGGTTGAAGCTTTTTCACATAAGCATCGCAGCCCCAAACTTTAAGAAACGACAACTTTGGTTTCTTGCCAAACCATAGTTCATAAGGCGTCGTCTCAACGGATTTTGATGGTGCCCTATTTAATGATGATGCGGCCGTCTCTAAAGCATAACCCCAAAACGATAGTGGTAAATCAGTAAGAGACATCATAGATCGCACCATATCTAGTAAAGTACGATTACGACGTTCGGACACACCATTACGCTGTGGTGTTCCGGGTGGCGTGAGTTGCGAAACTATTCCACAATTTTTCAAATGTACACCAAACTCGTAACTCAAATATTCTCCTCCACGATCAGATCGTAGAAACTTTATTTTCTTGTTACGATGATTTTCAACTTCACTCTGAAATTCTTTGAACTTTTCAAACGTTTTCAGACTTATGTTTCATTAAGTAGATATACCCATATCTGCTTAAATCATCTGTGAAGGTGAGAAAATAACGATATCCAAATAACGATACCCTTCACGAGCATCAACACTCATCGGACCGCATACATCAGTTTGTATTATTTCCAACAAGTCTGTTGCTCGCTCCATTGTTCCAGAGAACGGAGTCTTAGTCATCTAGCCCATGAGGAATGGTTCGGAAGCATCAAGTGATTCATAATCAAGTGATTCCAAAAGCCCATCAGCATGGAGTTTCTTCACGCGCTTTACGCCAATATGACCTAAACGACAGTGCCACAAATAAGTTGCACTATCATTATTAAACTTATATCTTTTGGCTTCAATACTATGAACATGTGTATCACTACTATCATGATTTAGTAAAAATAGACCACTCATCAAGGGTGCATGACCATTAATGATATTACTCATATAAATAGAACAACCATTATTCTCCAATTTAAATGAATAATCGTCTCGCATCAAACAAGATCTAGATATAGTGTTCATGCTCAACGCTGGCACCAAATAACAATTATATAGGTCTAAAATAATCCTGAAGGTATATGTAGAGGTAGCGTGCCGACGGTGATCACATCGACTTTGGAAGCATTTCCCACGCGCATCGTCACCTCGTCCTTAGCCAATCTTCACTTAATCTGTAGCCCCTGTTTCAAGTTGCAAATATTAGCAACAGAACCAGTATCAAATACTCAGGCACTACTGCAAGCATTAGTAAGGTACACATTAATAACATGTATATAAAATATACCTTTCACTTTGCCATCCTTCTTCTCCGCCAAATACTTGGGGCAGTCCCGCTTCCAGTGACCAGTCCCTTTGCAGTAGAAGCACTCAGTCTCAGGCTTAGGTCCAGACTTGGGCTTCTTCACTTGAGCAACAACTTGTTTGCCGTTCTTATTGAAGTTCCCCTTCTTCCCTTTACCCTTTTTCTTGAAACTAGTGGTCTTGTTGACCATCAACACTTAATGCTCCTTCTTGATTTCTACCTCTGCAGCCTTTAGCATTGCGAAGAGCTCGGGAATTGTCTTATCCATCCCTTGCATATTATAGTTCATCACGAAGCTCTTGTAGCTTGGTGGCAGTGATTGAAGAACTCTGTCAATGACACTATCATCAGGAAGATTAACTCCCAGCTGAGTCAAGTGGTTGTGGTACCCAGATATTCTGAGTATATGTTCACTAACAGAACTATTCTCCTCCATTTTGTAGTTGTAGAACTTATTGGGGACTTCATATCTGTCAATCCGGGCATTTGCTTGAAATATTAACTTCAACTCCTGGAACATCTCATATGCTCCATGACGTTCAAAGCGTCGTTGAAGTCTCGGTTCTAAGCCGTAAAGCATGGCACACTGAACTATCGAGTAGTCATCAGCTTTGCTCTACCATACGTTCATAACATCTTGTGTTGCTCCTGCAGCGGGTTTGTCACCTAGCGGTGCTTCTGGGACGTAATTCTTCTGTGCAGCAATGAGGATAATCCACAAGTTACGGACCCGGTCCGTGTAATTGCTACCATCATCTTTCAACTTAGCTTTCTCTAGGAACGCATTAAAATTCAATGGAACAACAGCACGGGCCATCTATCTACAACAACATAGACATGCAAAATACTATCAGGTACTAAGTTCATGATTAATTAAAGTTCAATTAATCATATTACTTAAGAACTACCACTTAGATAGACATCCCTCTAATCATCTAAGTGATCACGTGATCCATATCAACTAAACCATGTCCGATCATCACGTGAGATGAAGTAATTTTCAATGGTGAACATCACTATGTTGATCATATCTACTATATGATTCACGCTCGACCTTTCGGTCTCAGTGTTCCGAGGCCATATCTGCATATGCTAGGCTCGTGAAGTTTAACCCGAGTATTCTGCATGTGCAAAAATGGCTTGCACCCATTGTATATGAATGTAGAGCTTATCACACCCGATCATCACGTGGTGTCTCGGCATGGCGAACTGTAGCAACGGTGCATACTGCTACCTCTTGAACACTGCGTTGGATTTCCCCGAAGAGGAAGGGATGATGCAGCAAAGTAGCATAAGTATTTCCCTCAGTTTTTGAGAACCAAGGTATCAATCTAGTAGGAGGCTACGCTCGAGTCCCTCGTACCTACACCAAAACAATAGCTCAACGCAACCAACGCGCTTAGGGGTTGTCAATCCCTTCACGGTCACTTACGAAAGTGAGATCTGATAGAGATGATAAATAATATTTTTGGTATTTTTGGTATA
Organism: Triticum urartu; assembly: GCF_003073215.2. NCBI lineage: Eukaryota > Viridiplantae > Streptophyta > Magnoliopsida > Poales > Poaceae > Triticum > Triticum urartu. Next base: position 367,948,942 of record NC_053024.1, read on the forward strand.
GAGATGAAAAGTAGATAAAGTAAAAGCAAAGCAATAATAAAGTGATGGAGATTGATATGATGAGAAAGAGACCCGGGGGCCATAGGTTTCACTAGTGGCTTCTCTCAAGAGCATAAGTATTCTACGGTGGGTGAACAAATTACTGTTGAGAAATTGACAGAATTGAGCATAGTTATGAGAATATCTAGGTATGATCATGTATATAGGCATCACGTCCGAGACAAGTAGACCGAAACGATTCTGCATCTACTACTATTACTCCATTCATCGACCGCTATCCAGCATGCATCTAGAGTATTAAGTTAAAAACAGAGTAACACCTTAAGCAAGATGACATGATGTAGAGGGATAGTTTCATGCAATATGATAAAAAAATCATCTTGTTATCCTCGATGGCAACGATACAATGCGTGCCTTGCTGCCCCTTCTGTCACTGGGAAAGGACACCGCAAGATCGAACCCAAAGCTAAGCACTTCTCCCATGGCAAGAACAACCAATCTAGTAGGCCAAACCAAACTGGTAATTTGAAGAGACTTGCAAAGATAACCAATCATACATAAAAGAATTCAGAGAAGATTCAAATATTATTCATAGATAGACTGGATCATAAACCCACAATTCATCGATCTCAACAAACACACCGCAAAAACAAGATTACATTGAATAGATCTCCACGAGAGAGGGGGGGACCATTGTATTGAGATCCAAAAAAAGAGAAGAAGCCATCTAGCTACTAGCTATGGACCCGTAGGTCTGAAGTAAACTACTCACACTTCATCGGAGGGGCTTGGATGATGATGTAGAAGCCCTCCATGATCGATGCCCCCTCTGGCGGAGCTCCGGAACAGGCCCCAAGATGGGATCTCGTGGATACAGAAAGTTGCGGCAGTGGAATTAGGTTTTTGGCTATGTCCCTGATCGTTTGGGGGTACGTGGATATATATAGGAGGAAGAACTACGTCGGTGGAGCTTCGAGGGGGCCATGAGGCAGGGGGCGCGCCCTAGGGGGGCGCGCCCTCCACCCTCGTGACCGCCTCGTGGCTTTCTTGACGGAGGGTCCAAGTCTCCTGGATCTTATCTGATGAGAAAATCACGTTTCCGAAGGTTTCATTCCATTTGGACTCCGTTTGATATTCCTTTTCTTCAAAACCCTAAAACAGGCAAAAAAACAACAATTCTGGGCTGGGCCTCTGGTTAATAGATTAGTCCCAAAAATAATATAAAAGTGGATAATAAAGCCCAATAATGTCCAAAACATTAGATAATATAGCATGGAGCAATCAAAAATTATAGATACGTTGGAGACGTATGAAGCATCCCCAAGCTTAGTTCCTGCTCGTCCTCGAGTAGGTAAATGATAAAAACAGAATTTTTGATGCGGAGTGCTACTTGGCATAATCTCAATGTAAATCTTCTTAATTGTGGTATGAATATTCAGATTCAAAAGATTCAAGACAAAAGTTCATGTTGGCATAAAAATAATAATACTTCAAGCATACTAACAAAGCAATTATGTCTTCTCAAAATAACATGGCCAAAGAAAGCTATCCCTACAAAATCATATAGTCTGGCTATAATCTATCTTCACCACACAAAGTATTTAAATCATGCACAACCCCGATGACAAGCCAAGCAATTATTTCATACCTTTGACATTTTCAAAACTTTTTCGATCTTCACGCAATACATGAGCATGAGACATGGATATAGCACTATATGTGGAATAGAATGGTGGTTGTGGAGAAGACAAAAAAGGGAGAAGATAGTCTCACATCAACTAGGCGTATCAACGGGCTATGGAGATGCCCATCAATAGATATCAATGTGAGTGAGTAGGGATTGCCATGCAACGGATGCACTAAAGCTATAAGTATATGAAAGCTCAAAGGAAACTAAGTGGGTGTGCATCCAACTCGCTTGCTCACGAAGACCTAGGGCATTTTGAGGAAGCCCATCATTGGAATATACAAGCCAAGTATTATAATGAAAAATTCCCACTAGTATATGAAAGTGACATAATGAGAGACTCTCTATCATGAAGATCATGGTGCTACTTTGAAGCACAAGTGTGGTAAAAGGATAGTAACATTGTCCCTTGCCTCTTTTTCTCTCATTTTTTTGTTTGGGCCTTCTCTTTTTTTATGGCCTCTTTTTTTCGTCCGGAGTCTCATCCTGACTTGTGGGGGAATCATAGTCTCCATCATCATTTCCTCACTTGGGACAATGCTCTAAAAATGATGATCATCACACTTTTATTTTTCTTACAACTCAACAATTACAACTCGATACTTAGAACAAAATATGACTCTATATGAATGCCTCCGGCGGTGCACCGGGAAATGCAATGAATCAAGAGTGACATGTATGAAAGAATTATGAACGGTGGCTTTGCCACAAATACGATGTCAACTTCATGATCATGCTAGCAATATGACAATCATGGAGCGTGTCATAATGAACGGAATGGTGGAAAGTTGCATGGCAATATATCTCAGAATGGCTATGGAAATGCCATGATAGGTAGGTATGGTGGCTGTTTTGAGGAAGGTATTTGGTGGGTGTATGATACCGGCGAAAAGTGCGCGGTATTAGAGAGGCTAGCAAAGGTGGAAGGATGAGAGTGCGTATAATCCATGGACTCAACATTAGTCATAAAGAACTCATATACTTATTGCAAAAATCTAGAAGTTATCAAAGCAAAGTATTACGCGCATGCTCCTAGGGGGATAGATTGGTAGGAAAAGACCATCGCTCGTCCCCGACCGCCACTCATAAGGAAGACAATCAATAAATAAATCATGCTCCGACTTCATCACATAACGGTTCACCATACGTGCATGCTACGGGAATCACAAACTTTAACACAAGCATTTCTCAAATTCACAACTACTCGACTAGCATGACTCTAATATCACCATCTTCATATCTCAAAACAATTATCAAGCATCAATTTTTTCTTAGTATTCAACGCACTCAAAAGAAAGTTTTAAAAATCTTGAATACCAAGCATATTATTATTAAGAAAATTACCATGCTATTAAGACTCTCAAAATAATCTAAGTGAATCTTGAGAGATCAATAGTTTCTATAAAACAAATCCACCACCGTGCTCTAAAAGATATAAGTGAAGCACTAGAGCAAAGTTATATAACTCAAAAGATATAAGTGAAGCACATAGAGTATTCTATCAAATTACAAATTATGTATGGCTCTCTCAAAAGGTGTGTACAGCAAGGATGATTGTGGTAAATTAATAATCAAAGACTCAAATCATAAAAGGCGCTCCAAGCAAAACACATATCATGTGGTGAATAAAAATATAGCTCCAAGTAAAGTTACCGATAGAAGTAGACGAAAAAGAGGGGATGCCTTCCGGGGCATCCCCAAGCTTTGGCTTTTAGGTGTCCTTAGATTATCTTGGGGGTGCCATGGGAATCCCCAAGCTTAGGATCTTGCCACTCCTTGTTCCATAATCCATCAAATCTTTACCCAAAACTTGAAAACTTCACAACACAAAACTTAAAGTAGAAAACTCGTGAGCTCCGTTAGCGAAAGAAAACAAAAGACCACTTCAAGGTACTGTAATGAACTCATTCTTTATTTATATGGGTGTTATACCTACTGTATTCCAACTTTTCTATGGACTATAAACTATTTTACTAGCCATAGATTCATCAAAATAAGCAAACAACACACGAAAAACAGAATCTGTCAAAAAACAGAACAGTCTGTAGTAATCTGCAGCTAGCGCAAGATCTGGAACCCCAAAAATTCTAAAATAAATTGATGGACGTGAGGAATTTATCTATTAATCATCTAAAAAATAATTAACTAAATATCACTTCCAAATAAAAATGACAGCAGTTCTCGTGAGCGCTAAAGTTTCTGTTTTTTACAGCAAGTTCAACAAGACTTTCCCCAAGTCTTCCCAATGGTTCTACTTGGCACAAACACTAATTAAACACAAAAAAACATAGGCTAAATAATTTATTTATTACTAAACAGGAGCAAAAATCAAGGAATAAAAATAAAATTGGGTTGCCTCCCAACAAGCGCTATCGTTTAACGCCCCTAGCTAGGCATAACAAGCAAGAATAGATCTAGGTATTGCCATCTTTGGTAGGCAATTCTTCGATGAGGCATCTATCTCCCTTAGGAATTTCTTTCTTTCTAGTGATTATCAAACTCTTAGGCACAAGATCGAAAAATTCATTTGTAGCAATTGGTTCCTTAATGATAGCAAAGAGATTGGGATGAATACTTATAGATTTAAGATCCGCAGTTTCCTTAATAGATGAGTCACCCTTATTTTTAGGAACATACATAAGCTTGGCAATTTTAGTAGGAGGACTTGGAGTATTCTTTACGGAAGAAAAAGCGGTTCCCAAGTTTGTAATGATACCCTCAAGTTTATCAATTCTAGTAGAATCTAAGTTTATCTTCTCATTAACTATGGGTTCCTTTTCCTTAATATTTTTCAAAGTCATTCCTACCTTAGATCCATATTGGGTAATTTGATTGTGGATCTTTTTATCTAGATTTTCAATTAATTCAATGGTAGCAACTTTATTTTCATAATTTCAAGTCTTTGCATAACATGTTCCAAAGTTAACATAGTTCCTTTAACCAAAAGAGGTGGTGAGCCAAATAAATCTAAAATAGCATTATAAGAATCAAAAGTATGGCTACCCAAGAAGTTCCCTCCGGTAATGGTATCAAGGATATATCTATACCAAGGACTAGCACCTACATAAAAATTGCGGAGAAGAACTGAAGTAGATTGCTTCCTGGTAGATCTATTTTCAGCATTGCAAATTCTATACCAAGCATCTTTTAGATTTTCTCCCTCCCTTTGTTTAAAATTTAGAACTTCATTCTCGGGAGACAACGGAGAAGATATGAGACTAGCCATAACGACAAGCAAGCAAACTAACACACAAGCAAACAAAAAGCAAACGGGCAAAAGGAGGCAAATAGAGAGAGAGGGAGGATAGAGAGAGAGGGCGAATAAAACGGCAAGGGTGAATTGGGGGGAGAGGAAAACGAGAGGCAAATGGCAAATAATGTAATGCGGGATATAGGGATTGTGTTGGGTACTTGGTATGTTGACTTTGCACAGACTCCCCGGCAACAGCGCCAGAAATTCTTCTTGCTACCTCTTGAGCACTGCGTTGGATTTCCCCGAAGAGGAAGGGATGATGCAGCAAAGTAGCGTAAGTATTTCCCTCAGTTTTTGAGAACCAAGGTATTAATCCAGTAGGAGGCTACGCTCGAGTCCCTCGTACCTACACCAAAACAATAGCTCAACACAACCAACGCGCTTAGGGGTTGTCAATCCCTTCACGGTAACTTACGAAAGTGAGATCTGATAGAGATGATAAATAATATTTTTGGTATTTTTGGTATAGAGATGCAAAGTAAATAAAGTAAAAAGCAAAGTAAAAGCAAAGCAATAATAAAGTGATGGAGATTGATATGATGAGAAAGAGACCCGGCGGCCATAGGTTTCACTAGTGGCATCTCTCAAGAGCATAAGTATTCTACGGTGGGTGAACAAATTACTGTTGAGCAATTGACAGAATTGAGCATAGTTATGAGAATACCTAGGTATGATCATGTACATAGGCATCACGTCCGAGACAAGTAGACCAAAACGATCCTGCATCTACTACTATTACTCCACTCATCGACCGCTTTCCAGCATGCATCTAGAGTATTAAGTTAAAAACAGAGTAACACCTTAAGCAAGATGACATGATGTAGAGGGATAGTTTCAATGATAAAAACCCCATCTTGTTATCCTCGATGGCAATGATACAATATGTGCCTTGCTGCCCCTTCTGTCACTGGGAAAGGACACCGCAAGATCGAACCCAAAGCTAAACACTTCTCCCATGGCAAGAACAACCAATCTAGTAGGCCAAACCAAACTGATAATTCAAAGAGACTTGCAAAGATAACCAATCATACATAAAAGAATTCAGAGAAGATTCAAATATTATTCATAGATAGACTGGATCATAAACCCACAATTCATCGGTCTCAAAAAACATACCGCAAAAAGAAGATTACATCGAATAGATCTCCACAGAGAGGGGGAGAACATTGTATTGAGATCCAAAAAGAGAGAAGAAGCCATCTAGCTACTAGCTATGGACCCGTAGGTCTGAAGTAAACTACTCACACTTCATCGGAGGGGCTTGGATGATGATGTAGAAGCCCTCTGTGATCGATGCCCCCTCTGGCGTAGCTCCGGAACAGGCCCCAAGATGGGATCTCGTGGATACAGAAAGTTGCAGCGGTGGAATTAGGTTTTTGGCTCCGTCCCCGATCGTTTGGGGGTACGTGGATATATATAGGAGGAAGAAGTACGTCGGTGGAGCTTCGAGGGGCCCACGAGGTAGGGGGCGCGCCCTAGGGGGGCGCGCCCTCCACCCTCGTGACCGCCTCGTGGCTTTCTTGATGGAGGGTCCAAGTCTCCTGGATCTTATCTGATGAGAAAATCACGTTTCCGAAGGTTTCATTCCGTTTGGACTTTATTTGATATTCCTTTTCTTCGAAACCCTAAAACAGGCAAAAAACAACAATTCTAGGCAGGGCCTCCAGTTAATAGGTTAGTCCCAAAAATAATATAAAAGTGGATAATAAAGCCCAATAATTTCCAAAATAGTAGATAATATAGCATGGAGCAATCAAAAATTATAGATACGTTGGAGACATATCACATACTCATGGAGAACACTTGTACTTTGAAATTTAGCGAGAGATCATCTTATAATGCTACCTCGAACTAAGCAAAATAAGATGCATAAAGATAAACATCACATGCAGTCAATATAAGTGATATGATATGGCCATCATCATCTTGTGCCTTTGATCTCCATCTCCAAAGCATTGTCATGATCACCATCGTCACCGGCTTGACACCTTGATCTCCATTGAAGCATCATTGTCGTCTCGCCAACTATTGCTTCTACGACTATCGCTGCCGCTTAGTGATAAAGTAAAGCAATTACATGGCGATTGCATTTCATATAATAAAACGTCAACCATATGGCTCTTGCCAGTTGCTGATAACTCTGTTACAAAACATGATCATCTCATACAATAAAATTTAGCATCATGTCTTGACCATATCACATCACAACATGCCCTGCAAAAACAAGTTAGACGTCCTCTACTTTGTTGTTGCAAGTTTTACGTGGCTGCTACAGGCTGAGCAAGAACCGTTCTTACGTACGCATCAAAAAACCACAATGTGGTATAGTGATTGCTTTTTATCTTCAGAAAGAACCATGTTCATTGAATCTGATTCAACTAAAGTTGGAGAAACTGTCACCCACTAGCCACCTGTGTGCAAAGCACGTCGGTAGAACCAGTCTCGCGTAAGCGTACGCGTAATGTCGGTCTGAGCCGCTTCATCCAACAATACCGCTAAATCAAGAATCAACTAGTTACGGCAAGCAATATGTATATACCCACGCCCACAACTCCTTTGTGTTCTACTCGTGCATATAACATCTACGCATAGACCTGGCTCGGATGCCACTGTTGGGAAATGCAGTAATTTCAAAAAATTCCTACACACATGCAAGATCCATCTAGGTGATGCATAGCAACGAGAGGGGAGAGTGTTGTCCACGTACCCTCGTAGACCGTAAGTGGAAGCTTTATGAGAACGTGGTTGATGTAGTCGTACGTCTTCATGATCCGACCGAACCTAGCAGCAAAGGTACGGCACCTCTGCGATCTGCACACGTTTAGCTCGGTGACGTCCCATGAACTCTAGATCCAGCTGAGGTCGAGGGAGAGTTTCGTGAGCACGACGGCGTGATGACGGTGATGATGAAGTTACCGATGCAGGGCTTCACCTAAGCTCTACAACAATGTGAACAAGGTGGAAATCTGTGGGGGGCACCGCACACGGCTAAACAATCAACTTGTGTGTCTACGGGGTGCCCCCCTCCCTCGTATATGAAGGGGGGAGGAGGAGAGGGTTGTCCTACGAGGAGGCGCGCCCAAGGGAGGGCAATCCTACTCCAAGTAGGTTTGCCCCCCCCTTCCTATTCCTACTAGGAGAAGGAGGAAGGAGGAGGAGAGGAGAAGGAAAGGGGGGCGGCCCCCCAAACCCTAAACCAATTATGTTTGGGCCTAGGGGGCGCGCCCCACCACTTGCATGCTGCCCTCTTTCTCCACTAGGGCCCATTAAGGCCCATTGACTCCCCGGGGGGTTCCGGTAACCTCCCGGTACTCCGGAAAATGCCCGAACTTATCCGGAACCATTCTGGTGTCCAAACATGGCCTTCCAATATATCAATATTTATGTCTCAACCATTTCGAGACTCCTCATCATGTCAGTGATCACATCCAGGACTCCGAACTACCTTCGGTACATCAAAACACATAAACTCATAATACCGATCGTCACCGAACGTTAAGCGTACGAACCCTACGGGGTCGAGAACTATGTAGACATGACCGAGACTCATCTCTGGTCAATAACCAATAGCGGAACATGGATGCTCATATTGGTTCCTACATATTCTACGAAGATCTTTATCGGTCAAACCGCATAACAACATACGTTGTTCCCTTTGTCATCGGTATGTTACTTGCCCGAGATTCGATCGTCGATATCTCAATACCTAGTTCAATCTCGTTACTGGAAAGTTTCTTTACTCGTTCCATAATGCAACATCCCGTAAGTAACTCATTAGTCACACTGCTTGCAAGTCTTATAGTGATGTGCATTACCGAGAGGGCCCAGAGATAGCTCTCCGGTACACGGAGTGAAAAATCCTAATCTCCATCTATACCAACTCAACAAACACCATTGGAGACACCTATAGAGCATCTTTATAGTCACCCAGTTACGTTGTGACGTTTGATAGCACACTAAGTGTTCCTCCGATATTCGAGAGTTGCATAATCTCATAGTCATAGGAACATGTATAAGTTATGGAGAAAGCAATAGCAGTAAACTAAACGATCAAAGTGCTAAGCTAATGGATGGGTCAAGTCAATCACATCATTCTCTAATGATGTGGTCCCGTTCATCAAATGACAACTCTTGTCCATGGCTAGGAAACTTAACCATCTTTGATTAACGAGCTAGTAGAGGCATACTACTGACATTTATTTTGTCTATGTATTCACACATGTACTAAGTTTCTGGTTAATACAATTCTAGCATGAATAATAAACATTTATCACGATATAAGGAAATATAAATAAAAACTTTATTATTACCTCGAGGGCATATTTCCTTCAGTCTCCCACTTGCACTAGAGTCAATAATCAAGATTACATAGTAATGATTCTAACACCCATGGAGTCTTGGTGCTGATCATGTTTTGCTCGTGAGAGAGGCTTAGTCAATGGGTCTACAACATTCAGATCTGTATTTATCTTGCAAATATCTATGTCTCCCTCCTTGACTTGGTCGCTGATGGAATTGAAGCGTCTCTTGATGTGCTTAGTTCTCTTGTGAAATTTGGTTTCCTTTGCCAAGGGAATTGCACCAGTATTGTCACAAAAGATTTTCATTGGACCCGATGCACTTGGTATGACACCTAGATCAGATATGAACTCCTTCATCCAGACTCCTTCATTTGCTGCTTCTGAAGCAGCTATGTACTCCGATTCACACGCAGATCCCGCCACGACGCTCTGCTTAGAACTGCACCAACTGACAGCTCCACCATTCAATAAAAATACGTATCCAGTTTGTGACTTAAAGTCATCTGGCTCAGTGTCAAAGCTTGCATCGACGTAACCATTTACGACGAGCTCTTTGTCACCTCCATAAATGAGAAACGTATTGTCGGTGTCAAAACCGGCGGATCTCGGGTAGGGGGTCCCGAACTGTGCGTCTAGGCCGGATGGTAACAGGAGGCAAGGGACACGAAGTTTTACCTAGGTTCGGGCCCTCTCGATGGAGGTAAAACCCTACGTCCTGCTTGATTAATATTGATGATATGGGTAGTACAAGAGTAGATCTACCACGAGATCGGAGAGGCTAAACCCTAGAAGCTAGCCTATGGTATGATTGTTGTTCTGTATGTTGTCCTACGGACTAAAACCCTCCGATTTATATAGACACCAGAGAGGGTTAGGGTTACACAAAGTCGGTTACAATGGTAGGAGATCTGCATATCCGTATCGCCAAGCTTGCCTTCCACGCCAAGGAAAGTCCCTTCCGGACACGGGACGAAGTCTTCAATCTTGTATCTTCATAGTCCAGGAGTCCGGCTGAAGGTATAGTCCGGCCATCCGGACACCCCCTAATCCAGGACTCCCTCAGTAGCCCCTGAACCAGGCTTCAATGACGACGAGTCCGGCGCGCAGATTGTCTTCGGCATTGTAAGGCGGGTTCCTCCTCCAAGTACCTCATAGAAGATTTTGAACACAAAGATAGTGTCCGGCTCTGCAAAATACGTTTCCACATATTGCCATAGAGAGAATAATATTTACACAAATCTAATCTGCTGATGTATTCCGTAGTGTGACACACCACGACCAAGCCTTTATCCGAGTCGTTTCATTATCCCACCTCAGCGCGTCATGCGAGGCGGTTTCCTTGGCACGTCTTGTTAAAGCAGAGATCGTGTCCCCTTATTTCGGGATTCTCATCAATACGGGAGTGGGTAACCCAACCACGCCATTGATTACGGCGCTTGGAGATAAGCGAGTTTTACCAGGCTGGTGGGGACATGTAGTTGCGTCCACCCATATAAGGGGAGAAGGATCCACCTTTTCACCTACGCCTTCTTCCTCCTTGCTTATCCATTCTCGCGCACTCGAGCTCCAGCGCCCAAGTCCGCACTCCCCACCTCAACCTTCTCCAGCCATGTCCGGAGCGGGAGGCAAGTGGATGGTCTCCTCCATCACGGAGGGACACATCAAAAAACTGAGGAAGGCCGGATACTTGTCTAACGACATTGCGTACCGGCTTCCCGAAAAGGGGCAGCTCATCCCCACCCCTAGGACCCATGAGAGGGTGGTGTTCCTCCCCCATTTCCTCCGCGGACAGGGCTTCCCTCTTCACCCATTTGTCCGGGGGCTCATGTTCTACTATGGCCTGGATTTCCATGATCTAGCCCCGAACTTTGTCCTCAACATCTCGGCGTTTATCGTCGTGTGCGAGGCTTTCCTCCGCATCCGCCCCCATTTCGGCCTATGGCTCAAGACTTTCAATGTCAAGCCGAAGGTGGTGCGCGGCAACCAGGCGGAGTGCGGAGGCGCCATGGTGGGCAAGATGGCAACGTCTTATGGCTCGAGGGCTCCTTTGTGGAGACCCTGAAGGGGTGGCAATCGGGGTGGTTTTACATCACCGAGCCGCGCGACCCCGAATGGGTCGCAGCCCCCGAGTTTCGATCCGGACCCCCTACGCGGCTCACCTCCTGGAAGGAGACGGGCCTGTCGTGGGGTAAAAAAGGAGAGCTGACCGGACTCCAAACATGCGTCCAAACCCTGGTGGACAAGAAGCTCAAACTTGTCAACGTAGTCCAGGTTATGCTCATCCGCCTGATCCTCCCATGTCAACAACGGGCTTTCAACCTGTGGGAGTTCGACCCGGCACGGCACCAAACTCTGAGCAGGCTCTTCGACACGATGTACGAAGATGCCTGGAAGGTGCTTTTCAAGGGCGCCGAGGCCCCCGCATCCACTACCGAGGATCGCGGATTCAGTATGTAGCGTCACGCTCATGCGGTAAGCTGTTTTTTTTCCTTTTACAGGGTATCAGTTTTTCATAGTTTGACTCCATGCGGGATCTAAGATCCCTTACCTTTGATAGGATTGGCAGGTGACGTTCGGACAGATCAACTGTCCGGCTCCTTTGCCCGAAGGCCCAGCGGACGCTCGCTTGGCGAAGCTGCTGGTTCCGGCACCCTATGTGGTGCCGGAGAAGAAGGCCGCGAAAAAGGCCACGGGGACTTGAAAGAGTGCCCGGCGCCAGGAGGTGTCGGATCAATCATCCGACGGTTCCGAGGCGCATTCCTCCCGTGAAGACGAGGAGGAAGAAGAAGAGGCCTCTCCCCCTCCAGCGGGAGGAGAGAAGAAAAGGAAGGCCGCCCTCTCTGGGGAGGCCGGAGGGTCCAAGAAGGGGAAAACCCTTCCTCCGGACTACTCTACCGACGCCGACGACGGCGGAGAGGAGTGGCCGCCCAGGGCCAAGCCCCTGGCAAAATCGTAAGTATCCGGATACCAGAGTAATTCATAGTATTCATTTATTGCATAGCTTTCCCTTATGTCGAATATGTTTATGCAGCTCACCCAAAGACCGGCTCGACGCGTCGTCGAGCGGCTCACTGGACTCGTCGGATGTGAACTCGCTTCCGACGGCTTCCTCCCCCCGCCCTACGGACGACACCGAAGTGTTGTCCCAACAGGTTCCAAGCCGAGAGGAGGTGGTCCTGGAGGCGCCGCAAGGCGACCTCCCGGACTCCGGGAGTAAAGGGGATGAAACCCCCCAGGGCTCCAAGTCCGGCTCTAGGCCGGACACCGCTCCAGAACCTTCAAAGGTTCCAGAGTCCGGCGGGGGTCCTCCTTCCAAGAGGAGCAAGCCCACCGTGCCGGTGACCCCCGTCCAACCGGAGGCGCCGGACAATCTATTGGAGGCGCTCCAAGGCGCCTCCATCGACGAGGAGCACCGCACCATTATGAGTGCGGTGCTCCAGAGGGTTCAGTCCGCCAAGAGCGGACTGACTGAAGCTTGTACTAGCCTTTTAACAGGCTTTGAGGTAAGTAAAGAATGTGTAAATAATATTACCGCATAGACAGTAGCCCCTGATGCTCTGTTTGGCGTTCGGGAAGAAAAGCCGAATAGAGGATCAAATAAAATTCACATGAGTCTAACAAAAAGGAGTCAATATGCGTATGCAGGCTTCTCTGCTTGCGTCTGCCGCACTGACTGCGGAAGTGGACACGCTAAAGCAGAACCTCGAGCGGTCCGAGCAAGAGCTCGGGCATGCCAAGAAGCAGCTCGAGGACAATGAAGGTAAGAAATACCTTGTTTAAATATATATAAAAAGGTACAATTGCAAAAAAAATGACAGGATTATCGTGGCTATTGTAGGGGCCACGTCTGAGGTGGCGACCCTTAAGAAAGCGTTGGTCGAGGCCGAGAAGAGGGCGGCCATGGAGCGCACTGAGTGGGAGAAGTATGAGGCCAAGGTACGGCAAGAGCTCCAGGCTCTCATGGAAAAACATGAGAGTTTGGAGCTTGACTCAAAGACGCGAGCGTCCGAGCTCGCGGTGGCTATTGAAAATGCCAAGTCTGCCAAGGCCGAATCCCAGAAGACCCTCCAGGAGTTGGATGAGGTGAAGAAGATAGCGGCGGGTAAGGCATTCTTTATGCAAAGCAAACACATAAACGTGAGTTACTTGTTACTTACCCGAATCCGGAGCTCTCTAGGAGCGTTCGCAGATCTTCCCTGGAGTGTGTCCGATGCCGCCGCATTCTATCGAGCCGAGGAGGGTAGCTCGACAGAGAAGGTGTTCTGGTCTCAGTATGCTGAGGCCAGACACCCCGTGCCCCTGAGCGACCAGCTGAAGCAACTGGTCGAGCTCCACAAGGCGGCCGAACAGGCCATGAAGGGCCTCATAGTTCGGCTGTGGCCTGGAGGGGCTCTGCCTGGGAGCTATTTCGGGCTGGTGCAACGGCTGGTGGAGGCCTGTCCAATGCTCGAAGTCATCAGGCGCTCCGTCTGCATTGAAGGTGCCCGTAGGGCCCTTGCCCGTGCTAAGGTGCGCTGGGGCAAGCTGGATGCTGAGAATCTTGTGAAGGACGGGCCACCACCGGGGAAAGAGCATCGCAAGCCCGAGAATTATTATAAGGATGTTTTGAAGGGTGCCTGCCTTGTGGCGGATGAATGTTCTAGGGATGTAATTTTTGAGTGAAACTTGCTCGTTTTGTCCTGTGCGCTGAAAACTTGTTCATATGCGCTAAGCAGTGCTGTTGGAATTTAAAATATTACCTTATGTGCGGCTGTTTATCAATTCTGAGAGATGGCAAGTCGTCGGCTTCTGCCCCCGTGCCGCTAGTGCTGGGGTGTTCAGGGATAAACCTGAGCGCTCTTTTTCCCATGTTTGGGTCCTTCGAGGGAGGCGCTCAGCCCAACGAACAAGGCAATCGGACTATAAGGCGTGAACACTCTCACTTAGCCATAGAATTCGTATAATTTTAAATTTCGGCGAAGCCCCTGGTATTCGGAAGACCGAGTTCGGGGCGCTATCCACGCCTTGGCCGGACAGAGCCGGCTCCTAGCCCTAAGCGGCATAAGTCTTTAGGGACTCGAAAAACCTCTCGAACAGCGACCAGCTCTCGCTTCATCATGACAGTCAGTTTTAGCTTTCTCCACTGAGGTGCTCGACCCAGCTCAACTGGGGCACAATCGCAGTGGTTCTCCTAGTGCTACCTTAGCCGATATAGCGGAACGTAAGGCACCAAAACATAGGAGCCGGGCAAACCCAACTATTGACCCAAGACATGATTCGGAGCTGCATATAATGCTATAAGTTCGGGGTGCCGCACTTGTTAAAGTGTTTGTCACACCTTGCGTGCGAAGATGTAGCTGGTGGGTCCCAGCAGTCAGGGGGGAAATGTTTTCTCGTGAAATACGGTGGCCCGTCCGGGGGGTCCCCGCTGTCAGGTGGAGGAATAATTATTTTGCACGTAATAAGGAGGCACTTCCTTGCTGCAGCCGTGGACCCATCTGTCAGCCTCTCCACGCATAGTCCATGTTCAATGGAAGTCGTTCCTTGACCATGTTGACCACGCCGCGCCGAGAGCACCAGGGCAGTGGACGCGTCGAGGCCTAGGAAGGGGACAACACGGAGCCGGGGAAGATGCGACAGTGGATGCCCGCGCGTAGAGGAGTACGATGGTTCACTGGTTCGCTGCGGTGTGAGGCTGCCGTCGCCGCAGAATAACAGGGGGTGTGGGTGAGTAGAGGGATGGCCTGGCCAGCGGTGGGAGTAGTAGGGGGCGGTGAGGCCTCCGCCGCATCGCAGCCGGCCACGGGGGGCAGGAGCACGAGGCACGACCGGCGCTGGTTTGGGCGGCTGGAACAAGAAGACCAGAGGTTGAAGAAGCTCTACGACCATTGGATGGACATCATGCGGTCACTGGAGCTAGAATCGTGCTATTTGACTAAGTTGACAAAGCCCTCCATCCTCGTCAACTTAGTAGGCCCACAAGTCAGCCTGCCACTATACTGGGTCCCAGCTAATAGGGGGAGTATTCATTTTTTTGTGCGTAATAAGGAGGCACTTCCTTGTGTGCGAAGATATAGCTGGTGGGTCCGAGCTGTCAGCGGCGGTAACGTTTTTTTCGCGAAATACAGAGGCCCTTTCGGTGGGTCCCTGATGTCAGGTGGAGGAATCATTATTTTGCGCATAATTAGGAGGCATTTCCTTGCGTGCGGCCATGGACACAGCTGTCGGCCTCTCCACATACAGTCCACTTCAGATGCATGTCGGTCATTGACCACGTTGACCAGGCCGCGTCGAGAGCACCAGGGCGATGGACGACGGCGAGGCCTAGGAAGGGAACGGCACGGAGGCAGGGAAGACTCGGCAGTTGTTTCCCACGCAGAGGGGAGTACGACTGTACGAGGGTTTACTGGTTTGTCTGCCGTCGCCGGAGAATAACAGCAGTTGTGGGTGAGTAGAGGGATGGCTAGGCCAGCGATGGGAGTACGGTGGGGCGGTGAGGCCTGCGCGGCAGCACAGCCGGCCGCGGGGAGGAGGGAGCAGGCAGTCCCGCGGCGCTTGTTTGAGCGGCTGGAGCAGGAAGAGCAGAGATTGAAGAAGCACGACGGCCGTTGGATGGACATCCAACAGTCACTGCTTGTGCGTCAACCTTTTTTTAGGAAAGCCTCAAATCTGTGGAAAACAGCATACAACCCATCTGCCATTATTTCTAATAATTTACAGCCCATTTGCTAATTCTTAAGGTTTTTTTGGAGCCCATATTCTTTTTGTTAGCATTACAGCCCATATTGTGGCCACGGTTAAAAAATTATACGAAATTTTGCATATTTCGGTGCGGTCCGAACTGTTTTTAATCCCGAAATTTCGACTCACATTCAAACTGATTTTAAAAATAAATGTATATCAATATAAAATCCAACAAATTCTCCACGCATAAAAATTAATGTAATTTAAAATCTTGAAATGAAAAAAAAAAGATATTTGAAACTAATTGCCGGTTTGATGTGTTTTAAAAATGTACAGCCCATTTCTCATTACTGATGGGCCATTTTCTCGGCCAGCCGAATGAAGCTCTCCTCGTCTTGAAAGATTTGCAGCCCAACAGGCCTGACAAAGCGACTTACTTGGCAAATCACAAAAAAACTGGGCTGTGGCCGTGGACCCAGCTGTCAGCCTCTCCACGTACAGTACTATTCCGATGGAAGTCGGTCGTTGACCACATTGAACATGCCGCTCCGAGAGCACCAAGGAGATGGACGATGGCGTGGCCTGGGAAGGGGACGACGCTGAGCCGGGGAAGACGTGGCAGTGGATGGCCACGCGGAGAGGAGTACGAGGGTTCACTGGTTCGGCTGCGGCGTGAGGCTGTCGTCCGCAGAATAACAGGGGGTGTGGGTGAGTAGAGGGATACCCTGGGCGAGCGGTGGGAGTAGTAGGGGCGGTGAGGCCTCCGCGGCATCACAGCCGCCATGAGAGGCAGGAGCACGCGGCACGACCAGCGCTGCTTTGGGTGGCTGGAGCAAGAAGACCAAAGGTTGAAGAAGCACTATGGCCGTTGGATGGACATCGTACGGTCACTGGAGCTAGAATCATTCATATTGACTAATTTGACAAAGCCCTCCATCCTCGTCAACTTAGTAGGCCCACAAGTCAGCCACCCACTATGGTGGGTCCCAGCTAGCAGGGTATTCATTTTTGGTGCGTAATAAGTAGGCACTTCCTTGCGTGCGAAGATATAGCTGGTGGGTCTGACCTGTCAGCGGGGGGAATGTTTTTTTCACGAAATACAGAAGCCCTTCCCACGTATAGTGCACGTACAGTGCGTAATAAGAAGGAACTTTCCTTGCGTGCGACCATGGACCTCGTGGGTCCCAGCCGTCTGGCTCTCCACGTATAGTCCTCTTCCGATGACTCTCGCATGTTGACCACGCCGCGCCGAGCGCACCGAGGCGGTGGACGACGGCGAGGCCCCAGACTGGAATGACCCGGAGATGGGGAAGACGCGGCAGTGGAGTCGCAGACGGAGAGGAGTGGGAAACTTGACTGGTTCGGGTGCGGGGTGGGCCTACAATCGACAGAGAATAACAGGAGGTGCAGAGTGGAGGGATGGCCTGGCCGTCGGCGGGGTAGCGTTTCGCTGAGGAGCGCAAAACAACGCCGCTGGACGCCGAAGGCTGGAGCAGGCGGTTCCGGCAGCTCTGGGGGAAGAAGACGAGAGATTGAAGAAGAATGCCGGCCGTTGGATGTAAATCCAACGCCTTCTTAGGCTTCGACCTACTGGCCCACATGTCAGCCAGTCCATTTGTTTTTTTAGTCCATTTGGTGGGCTGGGTGAAACAATGATGTAGCATCTATGCAGCCCGTTTAAATCCCATTTGCATTTTTCTCGAAATCCGCGGACTTGCTGGGCTGGGTGAAAATATCATGTTGGGCTAGACGGAGAAATGTTATAAAAACATAAACACATGATTGCACGTCAGTAAAATCTTTGCAAGCTTATGTACGCAATCACTAGGAGTTAACTTGCCAAGTTATATATAAACAATTATTATTATTATTTTGTAAGAACTTTCAACTTAGAAATAAAATATCATTTTAATTTGATGAGTTAATAGTACGTGGGGTATTATTATTTTTTAGGCTAGACGTGGGACAGTTGAGTTGGTTCTAGGGGAAAGTACTAGGAGAAAACTCAGTTTACATCGAAAAAGAAAGTGGGAGAAAATTCAGAGACCTGCTGGGGTCCACCTGAGGAGGGGAATATGTTGGGAGGAAGGAGATCCAAAGCACCGCAGCCGAGTGAACTAGTTTTTTTTGTAACGGACAAGTGAACTAGTTACATACATAAGGAAATAGCCACTAAAAAATGCAAACGGGTTGATGGGTTCTTAAAAGAAATATTTCGGACAAAACAGATAATTACGACACATAGGCTAATGCATGAAACACTCAGATGATAGAGGTGCTTATAAACAGATAAAGTACAACATCTAGACCTTCCTGGCACGCTTGATCATGACGCTGCGGTTGTTCGTGTACTCGTCGGTTACGGGAAGCAGACACGCCCTCATGTCCAAGATCTGCCTGTACATGTCGTAGCACGCGCATGCGCCCTTGGCCGCATAGGTTATGTAGGCAAGATTCAGAGGTACCTCCCATGTGTTCAGGTCCTTGGTATCGTTGTCTTCTTTCATGTTGGCGTATCAGGGGTCAATGATGGTCTCGGTGAGGTCAACCACGGAGTCCTTCTCCTGCTCGTTGCTGATGATCTTGTATTGCTTCTGGATGTCGACAAGCTTGTTGCACCAGATGGCCGAATCGTCGCGTTCTTCCTTCTCTCCACCATAGCGAAGGTTCAGTCGGTGCTGCCGATGAAACGGGTGAATGCTCCAGAACCTCTGATGGCCATACAAAAGTGGTAGATGAGAACCTCGTCCCGCACACATACCTGGGCGACGGCGATCCGCTGGTCCCTGTCAGGAGATGAATGGATGGGCACAAGGTCTAGTCCTGCAACCTTGTGCTTTCTCATCCTGTTGGTACTGCTTGAACTCGGTGATGCAGAGACTCACTGAGTCCAGATCGTTGGTGTACATCACATTCAACTTGGTGCAGCCATAGGACTGAACGGCGAACTCAAAGGGGAACTCCTTGCTGAAGTCCATATCCAGCAGGCTCACCCCTCGGATCGCCATTGGAGTCTCTTCAAGTGAGCGAGTGTGTAGGCGGTGGCAGCAGTTCGTCTTTCAGCTCTTGGGGAACTGGATTGAACAGTAAATTGAGTGTGTACAGGCGACAACAGTTACTACCCCTCCCTCGTCCGCTGCACGCCCAACAGAAGATGCACCCTCGGTGCATTCAAACGCCTCCATTAAGAAACCTACTCCGGCCACACGTCGGTTCACGAGCGGGTCTGTATTGGTACTGTAATAACAGGAGTTAGTGGTCACTTTACTTAAATTTAATTAGCTTTAATATAAATTTTTACTTAAAACTAGAAATGCATTGGCTCGTTCTATCGGTGCCACAGGATCAACATGCACAACAATTAGAATCATTATTCTCAGGACGCACACGATCAGCACATTTGTCGCACTTTCACAAAGATAATACTACCAAGTTTGAACTATTTGTTATGGTTGTTGTCCTCTGCATCATCATGCCGTGTTTCCCAGCTTGAAAGATTCAGAACCAACAAACAAGATCCAAATAATAAGTACAACAAAGATGCCTACACATCTCATTGATTCCCAGCTTGCAAGATTCAGAACCAACAAATAAGATCCAAATAATAAGTACAACAAAGATGCCTACACATCTCATTGATTCCCAGCTTGCAAGATTCAGAACCAACAAATAAGATTCAAATAATAAGTACAACAAAGATGCCTACACATCTCATTGATTCCTAGCTTGCAAGATTCAGAACCAACCCATTAGAGCCTTTTGATAAAGTGAATATCGGGATTAAATCCATCTTGGCTAGCCATGTCATACAATCAAAGAACTTGGCAAATGCTCTTGACCGTCACAACATCTGTAGTTGAGTATTCCTGTTTGCATAGCACAAACAAGAAGAGCATGATTTCACTTTAAGAGTGGCCTCCTTGAACTCAACCTGCAGCTCCATTCGGATGAGGCCTGCCTGGAGTTCCATGATTCAATTCATGCACCTTTTTCTACAGTTCACCTGAAATGAAGCAAAGATTGCATCATTGAGCTAGCAAGAAGTACTTGCTCTCATGAGTTGGCAAGTTCTTCTTTAGTAGTTGCACTAAAATTGAGGAACCACTACTAGGGAAAAGCCTAGCAGTAGCGCCGGTTTTTGGCCTATCAGTAGCGCGGGTAGGCGCGGTACTGATAAGGCGCTACAGATAATGCTTAGCAGTAGCGCCTACAGGCACTCGCTACTGCTATATCTACTTAGTAGTAGCGCTTGCCTAGTCAAGCGCTACTGCTAATTACTAGTAGCGCTTTCGAAAACAATCGCTACTACTATCATTCCCTATTCCATTTCTCTTGAATTTTAGGTCGTATTCATATACCTATATACAATTTTTGATACAGTATCAATTTAGAGATTGTTTTTATATCATAATGAGTTATTAAATCACTAGGTGAAAGAACCTTGGATTAGTTTCAAGTGCATGGATCCAAAGTAACCAATGGTCACTTTGGATCCATCCATTTGAAACTAATCGGTGGTTCTTTCACCCAATGACATAATAACTTATCATCATCATCATAATATCATTAACAACTTATCATAATAATACATCATTGTCACATAACTCCTCATAATCATCATTTTCGTCCAATGTCATATAACAACTTCGTCACTAGTTATAATAACAACTCCTCTTCCTCATCATCATAGTAATCATAATCACTACTCCTACTCAGCATCACCATCAAGTCTAAGACATTGTAGTCATATATAAGCTAACCTACTCCTCTCTCCTAGCTAATATACCATAAAATAGATAAACCGGTCCTTCACCATAATGGAGAATGGACATAAACCTATCTCCAACTTGTGGCTTGCGCACATTTATTTTGTCTCCAATTATTTGTGTGTGCGCATTCATCACTTTGCTCCATTCTTTGATTTTGAGCCTTCCATCATTTGAATAAATTGAGTATGCAATATGGTAAGCCTCCGAAGGAGTTGGTCGTAAGCTAACCATATGCATATCACCTTCGGTAAATAGCATATCAGGCACAACCTGCTTCGAGAGCCTCTGTTCAAAAATGTAATAGTAACATATATAGTTAGCAATGGTTTACTTAAGAATAATGTATGCAATGAAGTTACTATCATTAACAAAATCTTACCAAGTTTTTGGCAATGAAGTTATCATCAAGCAATGTATGGACTAGTGGCACGTATCTAGTATAATTTGGGCTGATAGAGTGGCTGTTTTTGAAGGCCTCAACATCTTCTATGAATGAGACAAGATAACCTTTCTCCTCACAATTAAGCTTGGAGTCATAGCTGTAGTATGTGTTGTCTACTACCTTCCGAGTATTTCTTGAAGATAAGAAATAAGCTGAAAATTATAAATAAATAAGTTTAGTATGGACGAACACCAAATAGTTTTAAATTAACAACATAAATTACTGAACTTAACAAATTAGTTTGGCAAACTCACATCTAGGCAAAACTGGAGGCATATCCACATCCACCCAGATGTCGATATTATCATCATCATCATCATAATCTTCGGGATGAATATCAAATCTTATTCACATTCCCTCCTCAAATCCATATGACTTGCAGAGAGCTTCCCAATTAGAGCAACCAAAATGGGAGCGATCGACCGCATTATAGAACTTAACCAGAAACTCATAACCATGTTTAGTTCTTAAGTGAGCCCTCCTCGTCTCCACATTCTCAAAGTCATCTAAACCAAAACCAAGCTTCTCCAATACATATGGTCTAGCATGGCATGGGATGTACTAATCGAATTGAAAAAAATTCCATAAATTACACGTTGAACAAAATAAGCACAAGTGATGATATTAATTACGATGAAATGCTTGTCATTGCGTACTGTACAAACATCGAAGGTCTCTTCCAGCTTCACGGTGAAAAACCTATCGTTTTGCAGGTGAGGAAACCTGTCGCACACACCTCGGTCATCGTAGCAGTACACACACTCCGGGATCCCATCGTCATCAGACATCTCCTGTGTTCAAAATTCAAAGATTATAACTCGACGGCAAAACCCAAAAAATCTAGCATGACCTTTGCTAAAAAAGGACATATCGAGCGCCTGAAATTTGCCGGAACGGAAATTAATCAACACTCCGGCAAAACATAGGCCACTTATCGATGGTCATTGCATTTCAATGGTTCAAAATATGAAAAAAAAAAACATTTGAAAATATCTTATATATAATCCTAACACTAAATAAACTAGTTTTATTAACTACTTACTAAATAAACTAGTTTTATTAACTACTTACTAAATAAACTAAGTTCTATTAAGCACTTACTAAATAAACTAGTTCTATTAAGCACTTAATATAAATAAACTAGTTATAATAATCACTTACTAAATAAACTAGTTACCTATGATTTGCAGAAACAGAGACAAGGGAGGGAGGGAGGGAGGAGAGAGGAGGGGAAGGGGGCGGCCAGAGGAGGAGGAGGAGGGGCCGGCCGGAGGAGGAGGAGGGAGGGGCTGTGGGAGAGGGCTGCCGGCGGAGGAGGGAGGAGGGGGCGGCCGCAGGCGGAGGGAGGAGGAGGGAGGAGGGCACGGTGGGAGGAGGAGGGATGGAAGGAGGGAGTACCTCAGTGGCGGACGAACGACGGCGGCCGGCGGCGGCGACGAACGACAATGGTTATCGGCGCGGACAAGAGTGACTGAGAGAGGGAGAGTGTGTGAGAGAGACAGGGTCGGCCGTACGTGTGGGGATAAGGTAGGGTTAGTAGTAGCGCGGGCATGAGAAAGCGCTACAGCTAAGGAGAATAGCAGTAGCGCCGTAAGGCATAAGGCGCTATTGCTATAACTAGCTGGACGGCGAGGTCATGGCAATGGGAGCAGCAGCGCGGTTTAGAGATGACGCGCTACTGCTATTTTCTATTCAGCAGCGTGTTTTCCCGAAACGCGCTGCTGCTAAATAGCAGTAGCGTCGTATTTTGAAGAGCGCTGCTGGTAATATTCTGTGTATAAGGTTTTCCCTAGTAGTGAACATTAAGGTTGGTTGTCCGGTTCATGTAAGGTGCAACTATAATTTTCTTATCCTTTTGTGCAGTTCCACTAAAATAAGGTGCCATTGTGGTGATAGTGACGGGTCATCTTGCAAAGTCTAATAAAATGTTGCACGAGATTACCAACAGAACTTGATGGAGATTTTGGAAACTCCAGTCACCATTTTGCGCAGTTCCACCAAAATTGAGAGATGTTGCCCACGTGACATTTTAGTTGAACTGCACAAGACACTCATTCCAAAAAAAGTGTTTTGTGCAGTTCACCAAAAGGTCACAATAGCAACAAGGTGAAATCGATATCCCTATCTGCACAAAAAGATAGAAAGTAAACAATTGCTAGTCAATAAGAATATACGAAACATATACGAAATGAAAAGAAACATCTTAATTATGTTCATGGCAATCACGCAAGGACAGTAGAAATTTTAAAACTGCAACAATGCTTCATATTACCAGAAGATTTACGATCAACAATGAGATTCCTCAAATATGGGATTACTTTAATGGTGGCATTGCTTGTTTACCAGATACAGTAAATCAGCAGCAGCTAAAGAGTTGGTTTAAGGGCATGGGACCGTGGGGACACCAGGACACTCAGCAGTGTAAAGGAGCAATTTACTTATCATACTGGGGAAAATAGCAGGAGTGCCATTTGTAACACAGTTTAATTGCATCTTATCACTGGAGGCATTATATTAACAATAACACTGGTTAGACATGTCCCTGAGGTAACAGTGTGATCGCTTCATTTTACATGCGCCCTTACATTAACAACAGCAAAAGGTTGGTATAAGGACATGCGATAGTGGATGCATCAGCACAAATGTACCTACAAGGAGGCATAAAGTGGTGATGCCGAGATTGTTCATGCTATGTGAGGGTAGAAAATCTAATCCTGCAGACCTTTTACTATGTGACGGCAGCAAACCTAATCCTGGAGACCTTGTACTATGTGAGGGAAGCAAATCTAATCCTGGAGACCTTTTACTATGTGAGGGCAGCAAATCTAATCCTGGAGACCTTTTACTATGTGAGGGCAGCAAATCTAATCCTGAGACCTTTTACTATGTGAGGGCAACAATTCTAATCCTGGAGACCTTTTACTATGCGAGGGCAACAAATCTAATCCTGGACATACTCTGTTGACTCGTCCACTAGCCGCCACTTTCTATCCTTTTTTCAACCAATAATAGATCTTTTCCTTATCCAGTTTGTACTGCGTTTTCCCATTATTTCCCTTTTCAACCAAGAGACCGGTTGGGTATCCGGTCTCTACTACTTTCACCATATTATTTCCTCTTTGAATCAAGTCCTAGATTCATGCTACAACTTTCCCCCCTTTCTTCGTTGTTTGAACAAAGCCCTAGATTTGAATGCATGAAGTAGCTTTACCTCTAATAATACTAAAAATTTAGGTGGTTTTGGAAGAGCTGATGGGAGTAGAAAAAGATGCACATGCAGACAAGTGGGGAGCTTGGGCAGTAGAGCAAGGCTGCTTTCGAAGAACTTATACCTGAGGGTCGTCGGGATGTCGGCGGCGGCAGGTCGGATCTGCGGACAATACGGTAGGGAGGAAGAAGGGTCGGAGGACCTCCCGAGCCAGCGTTGTGTCGGAGAGAATGACACGAGCAGAGGATCGGGCCCCTCCGGCAGCTGTGGGCTTCCTCGCTCGCCGGCGATGACCGTGTGAACGATGCACCTAGTCCTCCACACACACCAGCCGAAGGGATCCGACCGGATCGATGACCAGCGGTGAGCAGAGAGAAATTGTCGCTACCGCTGTCTTGTTTATATATGGAGAGGATGAGAGAATGAAGAGAGCAACCATAGTAAAGCAAGTGCTCAGGCCCCTGCGTACATATATAGTGGAGTGATTGTCTTTTTCTCTCCACAGCAAGCGTTTCAATTTGTGTACGTGGCATTAAAGAAAAGATACTCTCTATTTAAGGTGACTACCTGTACGACTCCTACTTACTACTAGTACTAGTAGTAGTATTGTTCACTTGTGCTCCCCGGCCCTCCATTCATTGAACAACCCCACGGGTGAATAAACATACAGTACTACTCCCTCCATTCCTAAATATAAGTCTTTGTAGAGATTCTACTATGGACCACATACGGATGTATATAGATGCGTTTTAGAGTCTAGATTCACTCATTTTGCTCCGTATGTAGTCCATAGTAAAATTTCTACAAAGACTTATATTTAGGAACAGAGGGAATAGTATTTATATAGAACGAACAAGCTCGAACTATTTTCGCGTAGTTAAAAGTTGAGGGCGGGGCTTTTCTCGGGCAGTACGCGTGGCAGTTTTCGCGTAGGCGGTTTGACAGAGAGGCGAGGAGGGTGAGGGAGTAGTGGATTCAACTTACTTACTGCCGGAAAGGTCGGGTTGTGTGATTTGATGGCACGTTACTGTTTGGATCCATGTGTTAGAGTTAGTTTGGGTTAGTTTGAACACAACTAACCCAAAAATATCCAAGCAGGAGGGTAAGTTTGGGTTACTGTTTGGATCCATGTGTTAGAGTTAGTTTGGGTTAGTTTGAACTCAACTAACCCCAAAAAAATCTAACCCGCCCAAGAGGTGCTTATTTGGGTTAGTTCTTCTTGGGACACTAAAAAACACATTTTTCTCTCGCTCTCCCTGCAGCAGATACCTCCCCACTTCCTCGAAGCTTCTCGTCCTCTCCCTCCCTCCCTCCCTCTCACACTGCCCATGAAGGCACCTCACCGTATCCGCGCTCCATCTAACCCTGTCATCCAAACACCTCTTTCACTATAGTTACTTCAGGGTTAGTTCAGGATTAGAATCTAACTCTAACCTTTAACTGAGTTAGAGTATCCAAACAGGGCCAGGCGGTACGACCGGGGTGATGCCCCCCTTTCGTTCCACACTCTAATCTGGTGCATGACACGTATTACGTTGACCCGGATGCTGCTGGCTGCTCCACATGTTGGCGAAGTAGTACGTAGTAGTAAGAAGAAGCAAAGAATCATGCGGTATAAGTCTTTCTAGAGATTCCAACAAGTGACTAGACTACAGCGCGTGCAGTATCTCAAATCTCAAATCTCACTTCCGGTTTATAGGGCTCAAATCTCAAATCTCATCAACCAAGGAATTTTGCGATTGGAGGAATGTATCTCGTACTTTACAAAACTAACCTAATTAAACGCATGCATTAATTACGTAGTTCTCTCATTTTCCTCTCCGCCTTGGTCGCGATGCACAATATTGACCACTCCTATATGACTAGCCGCTCTATCTACATGCGGGACATCGAAGCATCTGGGCCCGCACGCCATCCACCAAATCATAGCGAGGTGCTACAGTCGAAACTCACCGGTCACCCCGGTGTGGCCGTCATGACCCGTCATATCACAAAACCCACACCTTTACCAGCAGTGGTAAAGTGGCCTCGAAGTTGGACTGGACGAAGCAACCATCATTTCACTGGAACGTTCGTTGAAGCCCTTTCTCCCCTTTATTGAAGAAAACCTCACTCCAGGCTACTCACTTCTGCCATTTTTCTTCTGTACCGACGAAGGAAAGGTGGGTGAATCAGTGATGCTGCTATATTTTCATTCCAAGAATCTTCTTTTTGCGAAGCACCGACCGATTCTCACAGCCTATTCTTTTCCCGTTTTCATTGCGATTGTGGTTTCCTTTCGATTGCTTTTTGTTTGTCAGTTCATTGATGGATCCTGGAGCACTAGGCAAAGAGTTGCCGGCGGACAACCCACTGGAGACAGTGATCTCCAGGAAGCTAGCACCGACCAACGAGTTGACCATGTTGGCGGTCCAACCCATGGAGACAAAGAACTCCAAGAAACAAGCACTGGCCAAAGAGTTGACGACGTTGGCGGACGAACTCCTCAAAGAAAGTTGGAAGAATAGCAAGGGCCCCACCGTGCCTACCCCACAAACTCTGATGGCCACCTATGCGAGGCTCAAGGCCAAGTGTGAGGAGATAGTCGCCGTTGAGAAGCAGTATTCCCCTGGCAAGGTCATGGCCCCCACCGAGGACGAGGAGATGGCCCCCGGAGGGATGGGATCCCCCGGTGAGCTGCACAAGGTAAAAAATAAGGGCTTATTACCGAAAGTTGTGGTTTTTGATTATTGGCAATGTACTTGCTAATATGTTAGGGTTGTGCAGGTGCCGGTGGACGTCCTTGATGATTCCGATGTCGCGGCCCGTCCTATGGACAACGCCCCAGAGATCGTTTTCGATGTTGTGGTCCGTCCTGTTGGCATCGCCGCGGAGATCGATTCCGATGCCACTGTCCATCCTGTGGACATCGCCCCAGAGATCGATTCCGATGTCGCGGTCAGTGTCGGTGTCAAAACCGGCGGATCTCGGGTAGGGGGTCCCGAACTATGCGTCTAGGATCGATGGTAACAGGAGACAGGGGACACGATGTTTACCTAGGTTCGGGCCCTCTCTATGGAGGTAATACCCTACTTCCTGCTTGATTGATCTTGATGAATATGAGTGTTACAAGAGTTGATCTACCACGAGATCGTAATGGCTAAACCCTAAAAGTCTAGCCTATGAATATGGTAATGAGTATATGTGTTGTCCTTTCCGGACTATCTCCATCGGCTTATATAGACACCAAGGGGATCTAGGGTTTACATGGAGTCAATTACATATGATGGAATCTTCGGTCGCCAAGCTTGCCTTCCACTCCAAGTAGAGTCCAATCCGGACACAGTGCAATCTTCGGGCTTCATGTCTTCACAGCCCATCCGTCCGGCCCATAGATAACAGGCCGGACGTCCGAGGACCCCTTAGTCTAGGACTCCCTCAGTAGCCCATGAACCTGGCTTCAATGACGAGGAGTCCGACGCGCAGATTTGTCTTCGGCATTGCAAGGTGGGTTCCCTCCTTTTGAACTCCAGAACAGTCTTCGGGCGAAGTTAGTTTATCCGGACCTGTGTGTAGAGGGTATAATATCCCACGAGCTCAACTTGTTGATAATTGTTTATGACATCACATCGTGCTTGCCCGGTTGCTATTTCCAACCGTCTGCTAGCGAGCCGCCCCACATCTCGGGGCACGGTTTTACTGGCATGCCTCATCAGGGCATAGATCGTGTCCCTTTATTTACGGTATTTTCATTAATGCACGCGTGGGTAACCCAACTGTCCCTAGGTACAACTCCTTGGTGATAGGTAAGTTTAGAGACCCCGGGAGTAGGGATGGCAATGAGTACCCATTACCCGCGTACCCTGTGGGTAAAAACCCTATTAGGGTAAGGGTATGGGACAAAAAATTACCCATGGGTACTTAAATGGGAAAATATCATACCCATCGGGTAGAGAGGGTACGGGTATGAGATCGTATAACCCATGCCCGCGTACCCATGTACCCATCTAAAATGTTAACAGGTGGGTTCCGTTAATATCCCAATGTATTCATTTCCCCTCTTAATCACGCTAGGTAAAAACTCTAATGTGTATTCAAATTATCTCTATAATTTATCATGATTTTGTGAACTTAAAGTGTATGCATATGTGTTGTTATTTATGATTATGTGTTCTTATTTATCATTTTTATATGTCACTTTATAGGAAAGTATTTTTGTTTATGAGAATATGTTGTTGTTACAATATGTTGTTGTACATTGTTGTTTAAAATGTGTTGCTATTAATAATTTATGATTATATGTTACTTTTTACAACTATTTTCTACTCAATTGATGTGCTGTAAACGTGGGTATTTTTACCCGCGGGTATCCATATACCCTGTCGTGTGACGGGTATGGGAAAAAATTGTACCCTTGACGGGTATGGGTATGGGTGATGGGTAAACTCAGGGCGGACGGGTAAGGGTATGGGGTAGCTCCACCTGTACCCATACCCTGCGGGTGCCATCCCTACCTGGGTGAGACGCCCAATATCCGGGGCCTTTTTATAGAGAGCTTGTCTCTTCTTCTTCCCTTGCGCTTGTTCCTTCCTCAACCCCAGCCACCCCAAGTTCCAACCCTCGGGTTCCAATCACCACTAGCCTTAGTCATGTCCGGATCCAACCGTTAGGGCCGGTGGGTGGCTTCTTTTGTCACAGAGGAGGACATTGCGGAGCTTCGCGTAGTGAGGTACCTGACCTCGGGAATCTTTCATCGGCTTCCGGCACAAGGGCAGGTCATACTGACCCCCAGATCTGGCAAGAGGGTTTTATTTGTGTCTCACTTCCTTCATGGGCTAGGGTTCGTGCTTAACCCCTTCGTCCGGGGGCTCATGTTCTACTATGGGCTAGATTTTCACGATCTGACCCCGGACTCTATTCTCCTCATCTCGACATTTATCGTCACGTGTGAGGTCTTTCTCCGGACTCCTCCGCACTTCGGCTTGTGGCTCAAGACCTTTGATGTGAGGCTGTAGGTGGCAAAGGAGGAGCAGGCGGAGTGCACCAATGTCATAATAGGTCAATTGGCCGGTGCGGTTTGGCCCGAAGGATCTTTCGCCAAATCTTTAGACCTATGGCAGCAGGGGTGGTTTTATGTCAACGAGCCGCGGAGCTCCAAGTGGGCGGCTACACCCGCGTTCCGACCCTGCCCTCTAGTTCAGATTGCTTCATGGGTCAATAAGGGATTGGACTGGGGATCCGTCAATGAAGTGCAGACTCTGCAAAGTCTCATCCGAAGCCTTATTGAGAAGGGCATCCATCTTGTGAACATCGTTCAAATAATGCTAGTCCGCCGGATCCTGCCATGTCAGCGGCGGCCTCTTCGTATGTGGGAGTTTAACCCAGAAGGGCGGCGGACCCTACAGCACTTCTTCGGCGCTACGCACGAAGGAATGTGGAAATTGTATTTTTGGGAACGAGAGCAATGGCCAGACACCACCGAAGACGTTGGCCTTGACTGCAATCATCCGGACACTTCGGTAAGTATTCCGCATCCAAGCACCTTCCATTCAGGTATCTCTTAACAAGATATTGAACAATCCATCCCTCTACGGGAATGGATAAAGATAGCGGTGCTGATTTGGTGTCCGGCACCTCTTCCCGAAGGCCCTGCGACCGACCTGCTGACGAGGATGCTGGTTCCGACACCGTACCAGGCGGCCACGTTCGGGGAAACCTAAACCATTTTACCCAAGGTCAAAAGTGCAGAGGGAGCCTTCCAAGGCAAGAAGATGGCCGCCTCCGAAGGTCAGGAGGGGAAGCCTTCCGAGAAGGGAAAAATGCCGTCATCGAGCGGCTTGGGCCGGGCGAACGATGACAAGGATGAACCTCACGACAAAATTGGTTGGGGCACCTCATTCTTTTCCTATTAGTGAAGTAATCATCTGATATATGTTCATCCACGCAGGTTAATGCCTGGTGCTTCTCAATCATTCTCCTCCTCGGGAGATCTTCTTCCGGTGATGATGGAGAGTGATACGCCTTCTCTGGCCCCATCACCCGATAGGGGGGATGATACCGAGCTATCGTCCCGAAGGGCTCCTCCTGAACACCAAGTGATACAAGAAACGGAGAAGGCGTTACCTGAAGGCGGCGCCTCTGTCACTCGAGGTTCCGGGATCAAGACTGGAGTCCCCAAACCGTCCGGTTTACAGCCGAAGACGATTCTGGGGGTTAGTGGGCGGGATCCTTCATGGGAAGGCCGTACTTCGGCGGCGGTTTCCGAAGACCCAAGGGTGCCGGAGCCGCTGACGGACTTGCTACGATGAGCATCCCTTTCAGAAGAGCATCGTACTTTGATGGCTATGGTGGTTAAAAGGACTCTATCCGCGAAGAGTGGATTGAATGAGGCTTTTATGAGCCTTCTACGACGTTTTGAGGTTTGTGATGTAGTTTTGTCAATTAAATTTTATTGACAGAATGCACCTATTGTATATGTAGTAGCCCCTGAGACTCGGATTGTCTTCCGAAGGAAGTGATCAGAGGATCAAAGAGATATGCTCAGGTATTAACCTTGGTTTAATTTAAAATATAGGCTGCTGCACCTCCTGTGGCTGCCTGGAATACGGAAGTGGTCGAACTCCAACAAAAGTTGGATATTGCGGAGGATGACATTGCATTGATCAACAGGCGCCTTGACGACTCGCAAGGTATGTACTTCGAGCCTTCTTTACACCAGTGTGTTTGACGCAGGAAAGAGCTTTATATGAAATGCAGATGGTGCTGCCGCCGTTGACGCTCTTCGGGCAGAGCTAGTCCGGGCCAAGTAGCGGGTCCGGCTTAGTGATGCTGCTGCTAAAGAGGCATCGGTTGAACTAAAGGCCGAACAAGCTGCGCGATGCCAGGGCGAGGAGAAGGTATCCATGATGACACTCGCTTTGGAGAATGCTACTGGCCGCTGCAAAGTCCTTGAAAAGGAGAATGAAGCCTACGACTGAACTGTACAAGGCCCGACAGGAGGCAAGAGAAGCGCGATCAGAGTCCAGAGCACTCCGTGAGGAGGTTCGGCAGGCGAAAGAGATAGTGGCTGGAAAGCCTTTTCTGCTGCAGGCTAAGTTTGGCGACCCGGACTATGCTTAGTTGAACCAAGTGTGGAATTCTCTGGACGAGTATTTGGACTTGCCGAAGAGTTCTTCCGATGCAGTATGGTATTACCAAGCGCGAGCTGGATATGCGACGAAGAAGCTTTTTTGGTCACAGTTCGGTGCGCCTAAGCGCCCGCTGCTGCTTAATGAGCAGATGTCCCAATAGGCCGTACTTCATAGGGCATCTGGCGCTGCCATGAAGGATGTTATAATCCGGCTGTGGCCAACCGAGCCTCCGCCGACTAGTTATTTCGGTTTGGTGCAGAAGCTTGTCGACATGGTGTCGCGGATCGATGCTGCGAAGCGATCAACATCCATTGAAGGTGCACGGATGTCCCTTGCCCGAGTCAAGACATTTTGGGGAAAGATGAAGGCCGTCGACGTTGCTATGAAGGGTCAGCCCAGGGGCAGGGACCGTTCGGAACCGGAGAGTTACTTTGAAGACGTCCCGGAGGCCGCCCGCTTGATAGAGGGTCAATGTTCGAAAAACATAATGTTCGAGTGAGGTGTACGATGATTGTAAAAGACAACTTTATAGTTAATCTATTTGTGTTTTGCTCGAA